>NC_055970.1:20509765-20658032 GCF_018492685.1 Alosa sapidissima | reverse complement strand
TGCGTCGGAATGCATTGTAGTGGCTGAGAACAGCCTTTCAGGTTTGTTCATTGATTTATGGACTTATGTATTCATTCTTATTAGGCCAGAAGCTATGAAGCCCCTCAAGTGATGTGACAGGGGTGGGAGAGAGAGTGAGTGGGGTGTGTGGGGAGTTTGCAAGGAGATTCAGCTGCCTCCTGTTCTCGCTATCTCCTCCTGAGGTGGGTCAGGGTTGCACTTGGAGCTGCTGCCTCTAATTTGGACAGGGGATAGGATATCAGAAAGGGGGAGGGGTGGTGTGGCGTGGGGGGGTAGGGGGGGTATGATCCGGAGCCACGTATGCAAAGTCGTTATCAGCAAGGTCTTTTATAGGTTGAGATTGGCACACATGTTACCTATGTAGGTTAAATCTAAAGGGGACTTCGACCTCAGCACTGGATGATAACGTTCTGTTCTCAATCGAGAGATAATGGTTGCCATACATAGGGGGTGGGTGTGGGTGTGGGTGTGTGTGTGTGTGTGTGGGGCAGAGGGATCGTATAAAGGTTTTATTTAACAAAGATACACATTGTAAATCCTTTTTGCAGTGTGACAGAAACTGATCTAAGTGACACCCATCTTTTTGTTTTTTGGTTGGAATGTATGTGTGTGTGTTTGCTGCATATGGGTATTTCTGCAACTGTGAGTGCATGTGTGTCATATATATATATATATATATATATATATATGTATGTGTGTGTGTGTGTGTGTGAGAGAGAATTGCAGTTCCTGTTGCACTCAAACTGCAGTTGTGCAAGCCATGGGAAGGGGTGTGTGTGTGTGTGTGTGTGACTGGTGAAGGCTGATCACCCCTGTGGAATGTGGTATAGTAGTAGAATAGAGGGGGCTCCTACCGAACAAACGGCAGCTGCCTGTTCGACCAATCAGAGTGGCCGATTGTCATGCGGGCCAGTTTGCAGTGGCCCACGGTCTCAGCATGGTTTCAGCCACCCCTCTGTCCACAGAACAGCAACACACACACAGTGTTTAATCACACACACTGCCCCAGATTAACACTCTAAACATAGGACAGCGTATCCTGTGGGTTGTTTATTTATGGGTCGCTATGTATTCTCCGCCAGTGCAGAGAATCTGTACATTTGTAGAGATGGTTGTGTTACATGTTGATGATAAAAAGTCTAAGAAAAGATGTTTAGATCAAAGAGCGTAACCCCTGGCAAGCATACACGTTTTAGATAGTCAGGCTAGTCACTGCACAGGAGAGTCGGTCAGTCATGCTGTGTGTCTTGCGAGAGCAGCTTCGAACTGCTGTTCTTCTCTACCCAAATGGTGTGTGAACTGTTCCACTGTTCGCCTCCGCCCAAACGTGTGTGAACTGTTCCACTGTTCGCCTCCACCCAAACGGTGTGTGCCTCTTCCCCCCTCACTTCCCCTGAAGCAGAAACTCCAGAGCAGAACCTCCAACGGGCATGTTGCTCACCTGTTTTTTCCTGCCATCGCATGTCAACACAGCAGATGTCCTGTTGAGCTTGTTTGGGTGTCTACACTCCATCCTTGTGTGTGTGTGTGTGTGTGTGTGCGCGTGTGTGCGCGTCTGTCTGTCTAGGTGTCTTGAGGGCCATTTTCACCCAACAAATTTATCCGGTAAATTTACCCGTCTTTGGGCATGTCTTCCTTCGTAGAACCCACCCTTAAGGGCTTTTTTTCAAGTCTTTTTCAGGGCCAAAAGAGTACCTACCAACCTCTTTTTAGTCGCGAACCCCGAAGTCTGGTAAATCTGTTAAGGGTCCCCTTTTCAAATGGAGACATGGCGGCTGAGAGGGCCAAGTGAGAGGGTGTAGCCTGTCATTTTCCCACTTCCTAAATTTACCCCCCAATGGAAATGAGGCTTTGCTGAGTTTCTTTGCCAGACTTTTGTCTGTCAGTTTGTTTGCATGGCTTGTGTTTTTGTGTTTGTTTGTTTATTTCTACCACCCTGACCTGTGTGTCTGTGTGTCCTCCATGACTGTTATTGGACCAATAAATGATGAGTGCTGTGGTCTGGCCTGGGGCTCGTTCTTTCTGTGTTCCTCAATTCAAATTCAGATGTGCTTTTTATTGGCACAACAAATCATATGCTGTATTATTAAAACGTCCATGGGAACAATAGAAAGAAAAAAAAAAAAGAAAAAAAAAAAAATATATATATATATATATATATATACACACACACACACCAACACACACACACACACACACACACACACACACACACACACACACACACACACACACACACAAAAACACATATGTAAGCATTAAAAGCATTGTAAATTGTTCTGTAGGTATGCATTCATATACGTGTGTGTGTGTGTGTGTGTTTGCGTGCGTGTGTCTGTACGTGAGTGATGACTGCTCTTGTTGTTGCAGGTGTGTGAATTGATGTATTAGATTAGATTAGATTAGATTAAACTTTATTGGCATTGTGCAGAGTACAAGTACAGAAACAACAAAATGCAGTTTGCCTCAAACCAGAAATGCAAAAAAGCAGAATAGTGCAATGTGATCTACACAGTATAGGCAGGTGGTCCATAAACAGTAAGATATAGTTCAATGTAGACAATAGTATACAGTTCATAAGGTGGAATGGTTACTGTAATATAAAATAACTATGAATATGTGAAGTGTAATAGCAGTAACCTTATAAGAGCAGAATGTATTATGCAGTATGAACAATTTATGAACGACATGATGTACAGATGTATGCAGTGTAATAGCAGTACATTATAAGAGTAGTAAAAATAATATAGATATATGCAGTGTATTAACAGTAATATATTGTAAGAAAAACAGAATAATATGGATATTCAGTATGAACCGTATAGACAGATATATACCGTATGTTCAGTTATGTGCAGTTATTGTCCGCATGTATGCATTTTTAGACATGTCACTGAGTGGTCACTCCTCTATGTTACTGTTGTGTAAGTATCTATACGTATCTTCTCTTTCTGCTGGTATTGCACATTTCTGCCCCTCTCCTAGTTAGTATCTATATCTCTTTCTATTCCTCTTTCTCTTCCTCTATCTCCGTATGTCGTTGGAGCTGATGAGCTGAGTGTGGACTGGCTAGGGGCAGGTAGAAACTTGTTTGATTTTTTTCTCCTCCAATCACCATGGTATTACTTCCCCCCCCCCCCCCACACTTATGACCACACCTGTCTGTCTACAACCCCCACACACTAAATCCCCTGCCCCCTCACACGACATCATGGCCCTGACGTGACTGGATAGGAGGTCAGAAAACCCACCCCATCCCTCCCCCTCACCCCACCCCACCCCACCTCCAGGACAACCCTGCATCTCCCACAGACACCTCCAGCCTGGCTCAAGCCCCTTACTGATGGACGCTCTCATCAGGGACTTAGTGGTTAGGGTGGAGTAAGAAGGGAGAGAGATTGGGGAGGGGGCTGAACTTTCGTTCATATACATGCATACACATACACGCATACACAGAGAGAGAAAATGTTCTTTTATCCATGAGCTAGCAGGACTTTGTCCGTCTACACACACACACACACACACACGTACAGTAGCCTACAGTCAGCTCAACTATAAGATCCCTTACAGCAGTTATCGGATAAAGAGAAATTATCAGATCAGTGCTCAACCCCCCCCCCCCCCCCCCCCCACCAACACACACACACACACACAACACACACACACACACGCACACACACACACACGCACACTTCCCGCCACCTCCCTTGTGGTTCTGTGCCACTTAAAACTCTTGCATGACTCCCCCCCCGCTGAGGGATCAAGCCCAATTATTTGATTGGGATTAAACATCGCAGTGGCAGGCCCTTTCCTGCTGAGAGAGCACCATCCACCCCCAGTGGCAGCCAAAGTCCCAAACACAGCTGCTGCTGGGGCCATTGTGGCAGTCACACCACTTACTGTAAATGTTGACGACTTGTGGCTTTAGTTCTCACTTGCATACCCCACGCGTCATGAAAAGGGCTTTTTCCCTGTCTGTTTATACACTGTATATGAGTGGACTCTATATGTGTAGTTTTGTTCTTTGTTTTTGGACTTAAGGACTTTTTGTTCAGCAGTTCTCTTTTCTCACCCCAGAGATTTTGTCCTTGTAGGAATATGGGGTATTTTTGGCACTGATCGTGGCTGGCTAAGCTGTTATTATCTTGGAGTTTCCTAGTTTCTGAGACTGCTCTGTCTCCGACACTATCAGTAGGACTGGAGTTGTGAGTGAGCCAGTGAGCTTGTTCCCCTCCTGATATGGACTGGTGTTTGGTCTGGTCATAAGAGGACCTGACTGGGACACAGTGCAGGGAGAGGTGAAACATAGCGCACCTAGTCTGGCCTAGGTAGGTGTATGTGTGTGTGTGTGTGTGTGTGTGTGTGTGTGTGTGTGTGTGTGAGAGAGAGAGAGAGAGAGAGAGCGAGAGAGAGAGCAAGCGCAAGCAAGAGAGCATGTATGTGTGGTTGTGTCTGTCTGTGAGAGTGAGTATGTGTATGAGTGTGCAGGCCCAGCGGGCTCCTCTGTGAAGCGGGATAATGGGTCAGTGCGTAGCAGAGTGCTGGCTGTCGGCTCGGCTGTTGGCTAACGTCCAGCTCTCCCACCGTGCGCCGGAGAGGGCGGAGCGGGCACTTGCGGCACGCTTGGCCTCCAAGAAAACCCCTCACTGTTGATTAAATTACCACTCCGAGTCTGTGTGTGTGTGTGTGTGTGTGTGTGTGTGTCTGTCTGTCTCATACAATACCTCACTGCTCTTGGCTCTTATGTCTTGGCAACCAGCAATTTGAATGGGATGATTGCAAAGGTGCGGGGGAAGGTTGGAAATCTGGGTCTCTCTTTCTGTCCCCCACTTCCTCTTTTTTTCTGTCTCTCGCCTATTCAGCCTCTCTTTTTTTGCTTTCTCTCTGCCTCTTTCTTTACGCTCTCTCTCTCTCTCTCTCTCTCTCTCTCTCTCTCTCTCTCCTCTCCTCTCTCTCTCTCTCTCTCTCTCTCTCTCTCTCTCTCTCTCTCTCTCTCTCTCATGCTCATTGTGTGTGGTACATGTAGGGGTCACTGTGAGGTCACACTCATAGCCTCGTGCTGTATAGGTGAGCTGGTTCACAGGTCGTTGTAGCTCACCATTGGTTTCCATGACAACCTTGTTTTGTGGGTGCCTAGTGGAGGATATAAGGGGATGGATGAGTATGAAAGACAAGAGTACATTTACTCATGCATGTTTTGATTCACAGGAAAATTGTTGATATTAAAATCATATGGGATTACTATGGGTTTGGGTTGTTTTTGTTATAGCAGTGATTTTTGTCAGTTTTTGCTCAAAACAAAAATGGGCTTTGGTCAAAACAAAAAGCTTGGCGCTGATGCTGCGGCCAGATATCAGAGGCAGGAATGGGTTTTAATCCCTTGTCCATGCATGCCGTTGCTATAGGCATGATGAGTGTTATAGGATGCTGTTGCTATAGGATGATGAGTATTGACTGGCGTTGTGATTGGCTGTCCAGAGGGGGGTTGGGAGTTCCCCTTGTTTGCACATCCAGAGCGCATTGATCCGGCCTCCGCTCGATGGCCAGCTTGCCCGCCCAGGGACGGTAGCAGGAAATGAATCTGTTCAAGAGACTCCAGGAACTGTGTGTGTGTGTGTGTGTGTGTGTGTGTGTGTGTGTGTGCGCGTTTGCGTTTGTGTGTGTGTGTGTGTTTGCGTGTGAATGACAGCTGTGTCTGTATCTGTGTGTCTCTTTTCTTTCCCTCTGTCACTCTATCCATCTCTGTATGTTCTTTGTGTGTATGTGCATGTACATTTAGTGTGTGTGTGTGTGTGTGTGAGAGAGAGAGAGAGAGAGAGAGAGAGAGAGAGAGACATGGAAATACAAAGGGAGAAGCTTCCGTTTATCGTCCAGATCAGCTGTCATCATTCTCCTGTCTTACACCCCCTGGCCATCTTCTCTTGCCCCACCCCCACCCCCTCCCCACCTCTCCTTAGCAGCAAGCCTGGCCTGTTGATAAACCAGCACATTGTGTCATACGCTGTGAAAGTGAACCGCTCCCCCTGTCCACTGTCTGCCTTTCCAACTCGTCTGCTTCCTCAACCCTCGGCTGGTGCGCCAGTCTGTGACCTAGTTCTCCTGACAGCGTGTGGTTAACTTTAGCACAGTATTATGCCGCAGGGGTCACCTCATCTCATACGTACTGTAGCTATTGAAAAGCAGCGGCCGGTCACTCTCCAGCAGTGACACCTGCTCTCAGCTCGGGGGGGGGGGGGGGGGGGGTCAGACCCAGAGCTGATGGGGAAGGGGCGTTGGCTGATTGTGACCCGCCGGTCAAAGTTTTACTCAATTTGTTTGTTTTTGAGACTTGTCTTCAACTTTTATAGTTTTTATGATGTTCTCTTGAGCTTTATAAGCTCTGATATGAGATGAAGGATCCCTCACAATGTTCTATCTGTCCATAGTATCTGTTCTTTTCCTCACTTTCAGTTCTTGTGCCGACTACGAGTGGTCATTGTAACCTCACGTGTAACATGTTTGTGTTACACAGAGCCTGATCGCTAACACGGCCATTAATATTTGCATCAATATTTGCATTTGGTCCTTGTGTTTGTTGTTGCTCTGGTTTTAGGCAGCTCCTGCCATTGTCGATCTAATAACAGATACTTATCAAATTGGAGGGTCTCTGTCGACGTCCTGGGAAATCAGTTTGGTCCTCCCCTCCCCCTTTCCTCTCTTGGCGCTCTGTTAGGCCCCTACAGTTTAACCCCTCCCTCTCAGGGGGCCCTCTGCAAGCCTGCCTGAAAACAAACACACACACACACACACACACACACACACACACACACACACACACACACACACACTACAATGGTGTGTGTGTGTGTCCATGTATATATCAGCAAGGCTGTGGATGTATAATGTGTGTTTGTATATGTGTCTGTCCATGTGTGTAGCAGCTGGTTTTGGGTTTTTGTGAGTGTGTTTGTGTATTTGTGTGTGTGTATTAGGAGGGCCTCTGTGTGTATATATTTGTGTGAGATAGTGAGTGAAAGGGACATTGTGAATCATGTCTGTGAGCACCTCTGCACACTGCTGAGAGGCATTACGGTGCTCCTCCCCATGACTCAGGCTTAGACGGGGTGCATCAGACAGCTGAAGAATGTGCAGAATGGCCCTCTCCGCTCACCCCAGAATCACACCGCTCCTTCTGTTGATTTAGAGCTGTTTTGCTACGTCTTCAAAGCCCCAGTCATGTCTCTTCATGTGCTTGCGATATACATTGATGGGAGCTTACTTGTGTAGCATGAGCAGGAGCCACGCCAAGAGATTGTGGTTTAGATCCCCAGAGAGCAGAGGCACTATAACAAAGGAAGTGGTCATCATATAGCCATCATGAATATAAGAGTTTGTGTTTATGTTGGGTGTGGTGGTTGCTGTGTTGGATGGATTAAAGAGGGTAGTTGGCATCAGCCACAATTACTAGAGCTCAATAAGAGGTTTGTCTGTGTGTGTGTGTGTGTGTCTATATATATATATATATAGACACACACACACACACACACACACACACACACACACCTGATCTTGATTAGATCTTTCATTTTCATATGCAGCCACACAAGGCATTGTTGTTTCTTTGGTGTTTTGTCACACAAGTCTATCAGGTTTTTAGGTGATTCAGTGTCTCGTGGTTGGGGAGAAAATGGACATCTGATTAAAACATGTTTTGAAATGGTTTCAATTTGACACTGCTTCTCTGCAGTGTGACTATTAATTGGCTGGGCTCAGTTCCTGTTTTCTGCTGTTGGGATAGCAGTGTTGGGTTCTACTCTGATTGGATGTTCTGTTGTTGGGGCTGTAGTTCTTGGTTCTGCTTTGATAGTCAACTTTGTTCTGTAGTCGGGTTCTACTCTGTTCTACTCTGTTGAATGTGTTCTCCTGATCTTTAGTGGCTCCCATGTAGCTGTTGCAGAGAATGAGCTACTTGTTTACTTTATGCTCAATCACACACACACACACACACAGCTTATGGTACTTAGCTGGCCTTAAGCCAGGTGGGCACACATACACAAACACACAGCATGTAATGTGATTATCACTACCACAGCTTGACCAGTACACCCTGCTAACAGCATTAGCCTAGCTTTGAGAGAGAGAGGGAGAGAGGAAGAGATGGATGGAGTGAAGTGGAAGGATGAAAAGAGAGAGACAAAAGTGTGAGGACATGGAAGCAGGGAGAGAAGAACAGAACAGAGAGCTCAAGAGGCTTGAGTGATTACGAGATGCAGCTTGTGAGATGTGTGGGGACTGAGTGAGTGCTAATTTCCACAAGGATGGCTAAATGGGTGAATTGAAGCAACTGAGTGAATGGCCGTCCTAGCTGCTATCTTGTGTACGTATGGGTCTGACAGATGATGGGTTTTAGCATTGTTGGTTGGGAAGGTGGAGATTAAGGATAAAAAAGGCTCATTGGGGTGGGGGAGTGTGATCCAGTCAAGAGACAAACAACATAGTTTTAACATTCCTCAACTGACCAGGGTTCCAGCACAGGAACCAACATGTCTGGTGACAATGAGAGAGAACAAATGAACAAAAAGGTTTTCCTCCTTGAGAGTGTGTGTTTTTGTGTGTGACCAAAATAAGCATTCATTAAGACATGACTGATGTATGCCTGGGAGCTGCAGAAAAGATCCCATGTCAGGTGTGTGTGTGTGTGTGTGTGTGTGAGGGAGAGGGGGGAGTAGGGTGTTGGGAAGGGTAGGTTTGTATTCTCTTGGATCTGTGAATTGGAATGTTAAATCTGTTAAACCTTTGCTCCCTTGCTGATGTCATGCACCTTAAGCCAGCTCTGTTCTAGAACGGCGTGTCCCCTTCAGAGCTACTGGCTATATTTGTTGGAACTGTCTGTCTTGTCTGTCTGTCGGTCTGTTTGTCTGTCCATCCAGTTATCATGGGGTTACAAGATGCACCCTCAATCCAAGCTCCAGTGAACGCTGATGTAGCTGTTGAGGAGAACATTCCCCCTTCCTATTGAATTAACCATGAAGAGGAATCAGATTGACGTCAATGTGTCATTTCAGACATAAAGTAAATGTTCAAAAGTGTTCGGTGTCTCTGCACACACTACGATGGTATTGCATGGTATAGTATGATGGTATAGTTTGTCATTGATCTGCTTTTGCAGAAGGTGGTCAGTTCAAGCATTTTAAAAAGTTAATTTATTTCATTAATAAAACCAAAAAAAAACTTATGTCATCCTTATATCAGTTCTGTTTTTGAATTAAAGTTGTGTCAGGAGATCTCTTATAGTTTTTCAAGTTATCACATAACACAGATGCATATGCACACTAAATAACAACAAAGCTGTGCCCCAAGTCTTAACGGTTTCCCAGTCTTTGTGTAGGCTGTGTGTTGACATCTGTTGGTTGTGTGCATGCTTAATGATGTTCGATAGGAGAGGGCTGCCTGTGTGGAGGCCAGTATCCCCTCAGTCACTTCAGCATTCTGGAGACAGACAGAGCTGTGTGTGTGTTTGTGTGTGTAAGAGTAATACCCTATGCAGACTACACTTTTTTTTTTTTTTTTTCTTCCACGATGGTCTTTTAGGATTGACCATGTCAGACTAGGCGGTCGGAGAACCCCAAATTCTTGCCTGCGTCTTGATCGGAGTCGTAGGAGATTCCCCAAAAATTCTGACATGCTAGACTTTTTGGTCATGGAGCCCGTGTAACGTCGCAGACAACAAATTGCAGGTTGTTGAATATGTCACATTAGAAGATGCTTAACACTGGAAATGTGTCGGCTATAACATATAGGCACATGCTGGTATGCACAAACACATATTGTAAACACTGAGACAAACAGACATTCCCACACTTACACATTTGTTATGGTTAGGCACCACATACGTGCCTTCGTGCGTGCCTGAATCTCATGTTTCCGGAAACATGCCCAATTACATGCGTGGACACAGCACCAACACACACATGCAGTGTTGAGTGATTTACGTTCAGTGTTGATTCAGTGTGAGTGTATTTGCAAAAGTATCTTCCCTGTGTATCCTATGTATCGTGTGTGTGTGTGTGTGTGGGTGTGTTACTAGATGGAAAATTCCCAGCTGAATATCCTCCTACCCTCACACACAGGTGCTGGCTTGTTCTGAATAAGTAATGTGTTGGTTACTCATGCGAATGACTCAATCGCTGATTAAGAATTAACTAAGGCTTATTTTACCTATAGGTGCCCTCAATGATCTCAAATTCCACATTTTTTAGAAAGTTTAAAGTTCAACTACTCCACGTTGGAGTACAATTATTAGTTTTATAATCATTTAACTCGGTCATTTGTGTGGTCAATTGTGTCCTTTGTGATGCTGGAGGGGGATGGTGGGCCCACTGCCCTTGTGCAATATGCTGCTAGGAGATTAGCTCAGCACTGTTAATGAGCAGTCATAGCCCCAATAAGAGATTAGCTAAATGTCTTAGCAATTCCACCCCATTTAGCTTTAAAAAAAAGTAATATTTATTTATTTATTTATGTATTTATGTATGTATGTGTGTTTTTTGTTTTGTTTATTTATTTATTTATTTATTTATATATAAGCTAAATGGGGTGGAATTGCTAAGAAATTTAGCTTTTTTTTAAAAAGCAGGCTAATTATGTCTGATGTGCTTTCTGGATCAAATGTGTAAAATAGCAGTGCCCTTATAATGATATGGAGTTGAATAGTTTCTAGATAGTTTTAGATAGATGTTTTATTACTAGATAGAAGAGGCAGGTGATGGGTATATGGCGTAGTTGTAATGTTTTGAAATGATCATCCATAAGAGTTAAACATTAACTGGGCATTGGCCAAGGGTCATCCATAGAGCTCCATATGCCCTTAATTGTGTCAGACGATGGCTAATAAATGCTGTGTTCAAAGGACAAAATACACTCCTATGTGCATCTGATCTTTAACCAAAATCTATCTGTTTTGAATGGTCAGAGTCCTTCATTACAGCGGACAGAGACCTTCTAATGATGACATTTATATAGTTAAATGAAATAATACATGTATTACATCTGCACAGTGTTTCCTTGGATTGCACTCATCTTTGCAATTTTTTTGTTGGTAGTACTTAAATACATTTTGCTCAGAAATGCAGTTTTTTTGGAATAGCAATCTTGCCTGGCCTTGGGAGAACGTAGTGAGTCCTCTCCGTGCCTTGTGTGTGTGTGTGTGTGTGTGTGTGTGTGTGTGTGTGTGTGTGTGTGTGTGTGTGTGTGTGTGTGTGTGTGTGTGTGTGTGTGTGTGTGTGTGTGTGTGTGTGTGTGTGTGTGCCCCTGTGAGTGTCAGGGGGCTAACCGGTAGCCAGCGTCCTCTGAGGTGTTAAAAGTATTGGTGACCTTTGTCTCCTGAGGCTCAGTGTGAGTGGAGGGCTGAGGGACGAGCTGACCGCAGGCCCCCAAAGGTGAAACCTGATCACCTAGTCACTACACACACACACACACACACACACACACACACACACACACACACACACACACACACACACACACACAGACTCATCTATACTATTGCACATATGCATGCATTCATACACACGCACACACAGACTCATCTATACTATTGCACATATGCATGCATTCATACACACGCACACACACACACATATACACTCATACAAAAGTGCATGCATAGTTACGCACATACTGAGAGAGAGAGAGAACGGGAGAGAAGCGAGAGAGAGAGAGAGAGAGAGAGAGAGAACAGGAGAGAGCAGGAGAGAAGAGAGAGAGAGAGAGAGAGAACGGGAGAGAAGCGAGAGAGAGAGAACAGGAGAGAGCAGGAGAGAGAGAGAGAAAGAGGTTTTCACTGGTCTTTTATAGGTTTGGTGTTGGGGGCTGAAATTCCTGCTCGGCACATACCATACACCACTAGCCCACATATACCCCTCAGTACCCCTCCGTCTTCCTGAGGAGGCCACTCGCCGGGCCCCTGACACACACACACACACACACACACACACAAGGAGAGAGAGAGAGACTTGCATTGATATCTCCATACTAACCCCAGCACCCCCCCCCGTCCCGTCCCGCTCTCATTTTCTGGTCTTTCTACTCTGTCTTTCTCCTGCTTCTCCTCTTTGACCGGTCTTGTTATTGTGTGTCTTTGTTTGGCAGGGCTCCCCCTCTGTCTTCTGTGTGTCATGTGTGCTCATGCATTGTGCTGCTGTAATGAATAGTTGGCCCTACCCCGCCTGTTCCCTTTACCCTCACACGCTGATCCCCTGACCTGCCCCCACTATCTCTCACTCTCTTTGCCCCCTTCACCGTGAACTTGGCTGTGTGCTGGAGTGCTTTGTGTGTGTGTCTGTTTGTGTGTGTGTGTGCATGGAGGGGGGGGGGGAGAGGGGCAATTGCCCCCTACCTCCCACCCCACCCTTTTCCCTCCTAGGGGGCAACAGTAAAAGGTTAGGGGGTTATGTATGTATAAGTAATGGAAAAGGGTAAGATGGAATGGCGTGATTGAAGGGACAGGGATGGAATAAGATGGAGTTGTAGAGAGGGGCAGGCGGGGGGCCAGGGAGAGATCTTGGGCGAAAGAATGAGAGAAGTATTGGAGGGGGAGGTTTGAGGGAGGAGAGGACAGTGGTGGAATGGGGTCAGCTTCCTCACACACATGGCCCATGTTAGCTGGAGAGAGGCCAGACCAGGGGCAAAGAGGGAGTGTGTGTGTGTGTGTGTGTGTGTGTGTTGCAGGGAGGAAGGCTGGTGTCATGAACACAACTTTATTTAGTGTTTCCTGGGAACATTGTGCCTGTGTGTATACATATAGCCATCCATCCTGATCACTCTGTCTTTCTGTCTCTGCAGAATGGAAGTGCAGCCTGGGTGGACGACACAGACAGCCCAAAGGGAAGAGGGGAGGCCTCCCGAGACTTCACTAAGGTAAAAATCCACAGAACATCTGCAAGCTACACACACACTCCCTCTCTCTCTCTCCTACTCACACTCACACTCACTGCATACACATATACACATATGTGACCAGTGTATACATAATATACTGCTTGTGATCCAATTGCCCCCATGCTTGTATTGGGGAAAAAACAGGACATGTGAGTCAGATCATAAACCATATTAAAAGCGGCTTCTCACGAAGTGCAGCCGGATTAACATAACTGCCATGTTTATGAGCACCAGTGTTGCCAAAACAGTCATTTAGATGGAGGTGCACTTATTAAATCTCTCTCTCTCTCCTCTCTCCCTTCTTTCCTCTGTCTCCTCTTCCTCTCTCTCTCTCTCCTCTTCATCCCTCCTTCTCTCTCTTTCTCTCCTCTCTTCCTCTCTTTCTCTATCCATTGTCCATCAGCTGTATGAGCTAGACAGTGACCCTCAAAGAAAGGAGTTTTTGGACGACCTCTTCTCCTTCATGCAGAAAAGAGGTAAGTCATTGAAGATCATCTTCCCGAGCTCTACTTGTCCACTGGACTGACCAGCCAGTGCAAAGCATAATGGAGCCAAAGCATAATGGCCCACAGTTTGTTGTAACAGTAACAGAATTTCTTGTCAGCAAATGCAGTGGAAGTTCTTCTTCAGCAACTTTGATGATTTAGAGTTAAGGAGAAGTCCGTTGGGGTGTGTATATGTGGGGTGGGGTGGGGGTTGGGCTTTTGAGATCTAGGGGTGATGTTGGGGGTTGGGTGAAAGAAGTCTTCCAGTGTTCCCTCTCTAAAATACTTGTGAGGACTCTTCTACCTGCTTAGTGTCATTACCACTTATGTACACACACACACACACAAGCTGAATTTCCATCGAACTCATTTGTATCCTTCATGCACTTTCATAGAAATTTGGCTAAATGTGATTCTGTTTGTTGTATAAATTAAACTCTACTAGTTTACTCTATTATACTTTACTATTCAAGGGTGGACTTGTGAACAGCTGTGGGTTACAAATGTAATGTCTTCAGGGAAACTTTAACAGAGACACCTGATAAAATGACAAATAAAAAATAAACCCAACTCTTATCCGTATGGTCAAAATACTCGGATGGAAACCCAGTTGTTTACACACAGACGGATACACACTTAAAGACCAACAGGGACAGGTCTTTAGCCTCATCAAAAGGGCTGTAACTAAACTCAGAGAAAAAGAGATGCTGGCAGCCTGTCTATAAACAGGGTGTAATCCAAAGTTGCCTATCAATGACACACACACACACACACACAAGAAATACACACAGGAAGTACACATGTTTAGTATGAATTCACACTCTGAAACATGCATATATGAGCAACTATGCAATAAGCACACAAATGATATGAGGACTTCCACAGGCTTTTTATAATATGTCCAGCAGTTAGGTGTATATAGGATCCCCGGCTGTATATGTGTGTGTGTGTGTGTGTGTGTGTGTGTGTGTCCTGCCCGCCTTGTTTGCTGGATTTGGTTATTGAGAAATGATGACAGAGATGTTTAGTGGCGACACAAAGCGGCGGGTAATTGCCATGGAGACGAGGTCTGGTGTGACCCCTGCGCGTGGGGCCCCTTTGTCCATTTAGAATGGGCTCGTGTCACCGCCTCAAGCAGCATTAAGCACAACAGGATTACATGCCTCTGGAGATCTCCCCGGCGTATCATCAGCTTTGTGTGTGTGTGTGTGCCGCAAGTGCCATTTCCTGGGCGTGTGTTTCTGCGGTATAGCCGTTGTGCAGTCCTTTGTTTATGCATACACAAATGTGTGTTCATGTCACAATGTGTGTGTGGATGCGTGCGCAGGCAGATGTAGATTTAAGCATGTTTGTGTTCTGTCTGTGTGGGAGGCTGTTTTCTTCCAGAGAGATCACAAGGAGCTACATGAGAATACTAGCTTGTCTTGTGGGAAACATGAAATTATTATCCTGTTGGGATGATGTTTGTGTTTGTAATATGTTTATCATAGATGTTTTGAGTGGCCAAATCACTCATACAATTGTAAACACACACACAGATACACGTTCACATACCTGCACCATATTGAGGGGTAGCTTAGCACCGTTCCATGCCTCTCAAGGGAATAGTGTGGAAACCCTGATGACTCAGAGAAGGAGGGGGAGCAAGAGAGAGAGCCTGTTGGCCTGTTAGCCTGTTAGCATGGGTCTGGCTGCAGCAGAGTTGGCCCTGTTAGCATGGGTCTGGCTGCAGCAGAGTTGGCCCTGTTAGCATGGGTCTGGCTGCAGCAGAGTTGGCCCTGTTAGCATGGGTCTTGCTGCAGCAGAGTTGGCCCTGTTAGCATGGGTCTTGCTGCAGCAGAGTTGGCCCTGTTAGCATGGGTCTGGCTGCAGCAGAGTTGGCCCTGTTAGCATGGGTCTTGCTGCAGCAGAGTTGGCGGCGTGGCCTTTGTCCTTCCTCAGCTTTGCTTGGTCAGATGGTGGCATTTGTTAAACACACACACACACACACACACACACACACACACACACACACACACACACTGTTCTAGCAAACTCTGTTTGTCTGTGTGTGTGCGTGGGAGTTTGAGACCTCATACCACCTGTAGCAAGCAGTCTACTGCCCATCTCTTCTGCTCTGCTTCAGCTTTAGAGGCCGTTTACACGACACCGCCGGGTGGATTTTCTCTTACCGCTTTCATACCTTTAACGACTCCTGCAAGAAAAAACCTCGCGTGTACACACAGAGGTGTAACCGGCTAAATGTGCTGTAGTGCATATGCCAGACCAGTCGATGGCGCCGCTGTGCAGAAGCTTCACAATAATTTCGCGTGAATCGCGTAGAAGAAAACATTGTTAAAACAGTTTGTTAAGCCAGAGAATGTCTAATAAGTGCTCTGGTTAAGCAGTCGCATGAAATAAAGAGACTACAGACAATTCGGTTTTCAATTCAACTGTTAAACTAATAAAGTTCATTTTCAAGGTATGTGACTGCTATGTGAAATTTCAAATGCTTAGCCTACGCATTGCATTAGGTCTGAGCACCACTGGAGAAAACACTAACATGCAGTAAGCTAATGTTTAACTAAGTTAAGCTAACGTGTGCTTCTAACTTAGCCACTAAAGGCTGATAGGCTACATTGTGCACATAAATCATGACAGGGGAAAGAAAAACATTTTAATATGATAAATAAATGGTTTGGTTTGTTTTGACAAGCAACATGTCAGGTCGAGTGCCGTGGCCGAGTTGAGAGGTGGGGCTATGTCGTCATAAAGTTGCCGGCTTCGCACCTACAGGCGTCTACACGGCGAAAGTTAGCCGGCGGTTTCAAAAGTTCCCACTTCGGAAGCCGGTTTCAAAAGCTATCGGTTTCAGTCTCCTAAACTGCAGGCGTCATGTACATGCAAGGCGTAACCGTTAACAAAACCTCACCGGTTTCACAAAAACCGGCGTCGTGTGCACGGCCCCTTAAAGTGACTGGCCGGGGTGACTGATATGTGGTCAGAGGCCAGCACACCCTCTCATGCTTTTGCAGGGCCTTTCCCTTTTTTCTTTTCTTTTCAGTAATGCCCCCATGGGGAATTCCAGGGCCTTTATATTTGTGGGTTTGTTTCTTGTTTGTTTCTTGTTGATTGTTGATCTATACAATATACACACACACACACACACACACACACACACTGAACACACTCAAACACTATGATCCTGATCCTCTGCCTGCCCCTGCCTCTCTGAAAGTGTGTAGACCCCCCCCCCCCCCCCCCTCTTCTCCCCTCCCTCTCTTCCTGAGCAACGCTTAGCTGACCTCCCTGTCCAAAGCAGGGAACTTAATCACACAGAACAAATTGCTTGGCTGCCTTCCCATTCAGTTGCTGTGTGTGTGTGTGTGTGTGTGTGTGTGTGTGTGTGTGTGTGTGTGTGTGTGTGTGTGTGTGTGCGCGTGTGCGGTGTCCTGGTGTGTGGGCCTGCATGTGTGTGCTTGAGCGTACATGTTTAACTGTCTTCCACTCCGATGTTATGCATTCAGTTGCATTTTGCTTTCCTGCTGACTTAAGTTCCTTTGACCTTTTCTAATAGCCTGAAATAAATTCAGGCATAAGACTGGCTTCAGGTTAGAGCTTGTAGATAATATAAGCCATAGATATAGACTAAGACCCAGTCTACCTCTATGCTGTGTGTGTGTGTGTATATGTGTATGAATCCTCGCGTGCGTAAGCCTGTGCTGGGAGTGATGTCCCACTGAGCTCTGTTGAATGCCATCCTCTGCGAGTCCTTGAGAAACAGAGACAGGAAGCACAGGAAGGAAGCTCACAAGAGAATCCCTCTTCCACCTCAATCTGCTCCACAGCAAGGAGAAGTAGTTAGCTCACTGTGTGTGTGTGTGTGTGTGTGTGAGTGTGTGTGTGAGAGTCTGTGTGTGTTCATCACTGTGGAATTTCACCAGCTGTCAAAAACACACTAGATGGAGGTCCTTTTATGGGTGTTTTTGGGAGGGATCACACTTTGTCAACATTTTCTCAGTGTTTCATTTTTTTTCTTCATGTCCCATTTCTCCCGTTCTCATTCCCAAAGTTCCACACACCACATCCACCCATCTGCTTCACCTCTTTCTTTCTTTCTTTCTTTCTTTCTTTCTTTCTCTAACCATCTCGCTCTTTCTCTCTGTATATCTATCTATCTCAGCTCCTCTCTCTGCACTTCTGTAGAACAGTGCTTTTCAAACATTTTCCATCACGCCCCACTTTGGTGGTGGGGAATTTTCAAGCCCTCCTGACCCATCAACCCGGCAAAATGGTAATGTTAAAGTGTTTTTTGGTAATGTTAAAGTCTCTATTCCCCACTTTGAGAACCACTGCTCCAGAACAATAAGAGAAAGGCTTTAGGTTGATGCGAGATGAGATAACCTGTGGTTGTTCTCTGTCGCCTCCGTGCTCCGCTGTGCGTCTGAGCTCTTCCTGTTCCTTGAGGCCCAAGCTCACTAACTAACCTCAACCAGCTCCCTCTCACAGCCCACCAACTCGCTGTGTTAGGCAGGCTCAGGCTTCAGGCTCATCTATTAGGCAACTTTTTTCGCTCACTGTCTTGGACGTTTTGTTTGTGGTATCAACTATTCGCAGATGAATGAAGCCAACTCATTCATGTCCACTGATGACCTGTTTAAATGCAGTATATCAGTACTGGAACAGAGTGGAATGTTTAAATGCAGTATATCAGTACTAGAACAGAGTGGAATGTTTAAATGTAGTATATCAGTATTGGAACAGTGGAATGTTCCATTCCTCACTCCTCTGTTGCCGTCCCCCTCTCCTCTCTTGGTCTGTCCATCGGCCTGTAGTGACCAGGGCAGATGGGGAAAGTGTTTGTTTTGGGTTGGAAGGCTCGGGGTAGGGGGTTTTCTCTCTCTCTCTCTCTCTCTCTCTCTCTCTCTCTCTCTCTCTCTCTCTCTCTCTCTCTCTCTCTCTCTCTCTCTCTCTCTCTCTCTCTCTCACTCACTCACTCACT
This sequence comes from Alosa sapidissima, assembly GCF_018492685.1. Classification (NCBI taxonomy): domain Eukaryota; kingdom Metazoa; phylum Chordata; class Actinopteri; order Clupeiformes; family Clupeidae; genus Alosa; species Alosa sapidissima. Next base: position 20,639,627 of record NC_055970.1, on the reverse strand, counting down.
CACTCACTCACTCACTCACTCACTCACTCACTCACTCACTCACTCTCTCTCTCACTCTCTCTCTCTCACTCTCTGTCATACACACACACACTCAATATATCTCTCTTTTGCTCTCTTTGTCACACACACACAATTGCTCTCTTACTCTGCCTTCCTCTCTGCTTCTCTGCCTCCCCCTCTCTCTCTCTCTCTCTCTCTCTCGCGTGTGATGCAGGGTACCAGCAGAAGGGTCTGGCCCCTGTCAGCAGGGCCTTCAGTGTATGATTAACGAGCTCCAGTCCTGATGGACAGCTGGAGTGGGTGCGAGAGAGGGGGAGGGGGGGGGGGGGGGGGGGGCGCGCTGAGAGAGGCTGCGCTAAGTAGGGGTAGAGACAGACAGACAGACAGACAGACAGACAGACAGACAGACAGACAGACAGACAGACAGACAGACAGACAGACAGACAGAATGTGAGAGAGGAAGATGAAGAGCTGCTAGAGATGGAGAAAAGGAGAGGGAGATGAAGATGGAATGAAGGAGGAGGCAGAGAGAAAGAGAGACAGAGGGCGAAGGCGTTAATGACACAATGGGAGAAAATGAGGAAAAAGAAAGACGGAAGAGTTGGAAGGTGGAGGGCAGAAGAAGCAAGTAGACAAGTGTTTGAAAAAAAAAAAAAAAGAGTGGCCCCACTGTGTGTGTGTGTGTTCACAGGTGCCACTTCCCTGGGCCTCTCAGGCAGGTGTTACCTCTGTTGTTTTAGTTGTGTTTTTCTGCAGCTGTTTGTATAAGAACGGATCACTGAGAGATTCCCACGAGATTTGAGACAGGTGTCCACAGGTTGACGATGCGACTGAAGTCATGCCTCTCTGGGGTCGTTTAGTGGATAGTGATCTTTGAGTTTGCGGACAAGCATTTAGAGACAAACAGAATGCATGCATGTAAACACACAGGTGTTGGCATCCGAGCACCCAAACACCCAAGAAAGTGACTGAAACAATAAGAATAGACTTTAGAGTCTGACAGACAGAGACCCAAAACTCCTGAGCTCCCTGTCTGTGGTGCCGCTGTCTCCCAGACAGCTGGTTCTGGAGCCCATCCGGTTCTCAGGTGTTCCAGGGTCCGCTTTGATGTTCCAGATGCTGAGAAGCGGTACTCCAGCTCTTAATGTGGTGATCTCACAGCAGTCTGCTGCTGGTGAGGACTTACATTGACCACTTTGCCCTTAATGCATGGAAACCTTCATGGTGATGATAAACAAGGCGTGGGAATCGTGGCGATCGTGTGTGTGTGTGTGTGTGTGTGTGTGTGTGTGTGTGTGTGTGTCCTTTGACATCTGCACCAATGGTCAGCCCCCTATGACTCACCAAGTGTTCCGTCTACACTAGTTAGGCTCTGGGGAATCAATTCGTTTGTGTTCAAATAAATCTGTGTGTGTATGTTTAATACACACACACACACACACAAAAACACACACCTCCACATGCTGCCACGGGTTCTCACACCTGACCCACATACACACTCTCAAACTCACACTTCTGCCTAGCACACACACTTATACAGGTTTAAGTTACACACACACACACACACACACACACACACACACACACACATACAGTCACACACACACACACACTCACACCAAAGTCCTTTTAGGCAAGTCCCTCCACTTGGCGGCCATATAGCAACGCTTTTTGGGCACTCATCGGCAGGGCTTGAAAACGAAATTATTTTTCAAACATTCCGTTCCGAACGGTTCAGGTAGGCCTATGTTTAACGTTTTCGTTCTTGCATGCGTTCCGCCACCAACATATCGGTCCTGAACCGGTTCGGAACGCAAAATATCGTTCCTTCTTAAAGTTCCGGCAGTGTTTGGCGGGCCTATCAAGTCTATTTTTGTGGACTTTACCTTAGAATAGACGTACTCATTATTTCCCCTTGATTTAGCCTAGGCATAAAAAAAAAAATCTTGGGTTCCGGTTTCCGACCGACCCTGTCAATTGATGTGCGACCCAAATTTATTTTATGAGCTTGGGAAAGAAATAACACTAAATACATTAAATAAATCCACAAATAAAAGGCGAACTATAATTACATTAATTACCCCTTGCGTTATGTATAGGGATGAGCGTATTCTCTCTTTTACAAAGTAGCCTATGCACAGCTGTTCACGAAGACGATTGTTTTCGTCACTTACCAAGGCACTCGCAATTTTGTCCAAACACCGCAACTTTTTCGCAAATTTGACCAATCATCGTAGTTTCACCGTGAAATTTCACCTACCACAAAGGTCCCTCGCGCAGACTATTGAGCCAGATGGCACACTTACTTGCACCTTCTGCATATGACACCAAAGACTGCCCTAATGTGTTCGTTCCTCTACAGTTTTGATGACCATAAATAGAAGGCTAACGTTAATGATCTGCTTACTTGCATCTCTCAACCTGGTGTTGCTAACCTACCTAGGCTGTGAAAGTAAGTTAATTAAGGCCTACTTGGTTTACTGACATTTGAGTAGGCTATGCAACCCATTGGCAAACGTTTACCTGGATATGTCCTTTTAGCTTATGTCATGTTTGCTAGCTTGTGGGCTTAGTTTGAGTAGTGCTACCAAAATCATAGAAATTAATAAAATTGCAAGACATTTACCTCTTCTATGATCCAAGAATGATTTAATTAGAGTTGTTTTTTTAACATTTATTTTAACTAATGACATAGAATACATTCCCAATTGCATCCACATATCGTAATGCACTATGCAAAAAGTGATTTACACTCGTAGCCGAACACAGTGAGATGCAAGCCTTCCAATCCACTCAGAAATGTAATTAGGCTACTCTCACGTCCTTAAAGGGGCAGGCAGTCAATTAGACGTACACCACCAATGTAATGACATTAAGTAATGACATTAAGTGTAGTCAAATAGTTTAAATCAATATGAAATTACTAGATACTTACTTGGCTATTAGTAATTATGCAGGCCACAGACTGAATTATTAAAAAGATATGAACTTAATATGAATTACAAAATATATGAATGTATAGAAACATATGACATGATGCCATCTCTTTAGGTGACTGTCTTTTTTGGACAGTTCTACGAAAGGTTATACCGCTTTGTGAATTACCTCAGTCAAAGCATTTTCACAAATAAAGTAGGCCTACTTTGATTTTTTGTAATCCTTACTGTTTACCTTTGATTATCCTTTTTTAATAAGCATCAAGATTATCAGTGTGATTTTGGTCTTACTAACCTTAATTACCCTAAATTAAAAAAAAAAAAAAAATCGCAACTATTTTTGCAATTTTCACTTCCTCCCGCAATTTCTCCACAAGAAACAGCTAAAAACACCGCAACTTCCATCCAGGCATTTTAGGTCGTAACGGTCTCAAAAAACCTCGTGAAATCCTGGAGGGACTGATTTTCTACCTATCCCTTACGGGGACGACTGGGGAAAAAAAAAAGAAATTCCCTACCGACCCATGGCCTCAACTGACAACCAACAGGAACCAAACCTTTTTTTTTTATGCCCTATACCGTAGCTATGCCCAAAAATAATAAATCACAGGCGGCATCCAAAAACATTCAGATGGGCTATCCATCCCATAGCCTACAGACTTACTGTAGGCCTAACCTATGCCTATAAATAATTTCTTATCAAAAATATTTCTGAATACGTGCTTAACTCCTTACCTGGTTGTAGCCTAAGTTTTATCCATATGGAGATCTTCAAAGGCTTGCGCTATAATTCCAATCCTGTTTATAAACGAACCTGTCTGTTGCTGACAAGGCCTATCTCAAATTTCCCATTTAACTCTTCTACATAGAATAGGCTATAATTGCGCAAACATTTCAAATCCCGACTTTAAAACGACAAGGCGTGGACAGGCAAAATAGGCTATTACGCATAGGCGGGCTTGTTTTTCGCACAACCGGAAATAGTGACATAGGATATGCTTTTGTGAAATTTTATAAAATATATAGAGAACGAAAAAAAAAACGTTATTAACCGGTTTTGTGGATTTCAGAATAACGTTTCTGTTCCGGAACAGTTGAAGACCATTTTGTTTTCGTTTCCGTTTCCGCTCCTCGTAAAATTCCGTTCGTTTTCGGTTTTCGTTTTCGTTCCTTGAAGCCCTGCTCATCGGGCATCCTATTCAGCAGAAATGCGCGTGCGCAAGGCTTCACGACACCAATCTTGCTCCAGTGGCGAGTTCACAACACATGATTGGGAAGATGTCTTCACAACACAACATTTGATTCGAGGAAGGCGTGGGATATGTGTAGACAACGGGCATATTGCTGTTACAAAATAACCCCATGCATTTCTATTGAGGATTTTTTAAGTGCTGTGTCTCCTCATTAGAAAGTCTCTGCTCACACACACTTACAGCTTAACAGATTCTTTCTTTCTTTCTGCTTACCAGTCTCTCCGTCTGTATTTGTCTTTGTCTCTTTGCCCTTTCCACTTTCCCCTCTCCCCTTCTCTCTCTCTCTCTCCTCTCTCTCTCTCTCTCTCTCTCTCTCTCTCTCTCTCTCTCTCTCTCTCTCTCTCACTTTTTCTGTGTGTTTATTGTGCTACAGTTACAGCCACTGAAACCCGATAACAGTTTGGGGGCTGGGGTGAGTTTTTTGTGTGTGTGTGTGTGTGTGTGTGTAGGAGTGGGTGGGTTATGGGGCCTCTGAAGGAGGTGGGGGTGGTGGTGGGATTAAGGGGGCCCCCTTGTCCTGTACGATGATTAATGAGGGTCTTGGTGGGGGGGGGGGGGGGGGCTTCCCTGGACCAGGCTGCTCAGACAGAGAACAAACGAGGGAAGAGTCCGCTGTGTAGAGAGGGGGAGAGAGAGACATAGAGAGAGAGAGAAAGAGTACTACATGTTACTAATCCCTTTGGACACCTTTTAGTTTCAGTAGTTGCCACGTGTAGATGTTGTGTTTCCTACTACTACTGTGAATAGAAAGACAGAGGGCCAGATGTACTAACGCTTTTGCGCCCACTTCAGGCGTATTTGTCTCGCAATGTGCGTGTAAAATCATTGCGAGGTATGTACAAACAGGCTGCAATGATGTAAAAGCGCAAACTGCCTGTCGCGGGAGCTGAAAGTGCCAGATTGCGTTTGTCAAGTCATGCATATGCATTCATGGGAGGATCCAGGGGAAAGTGGGAGTTTTGCGTAAAAAGATGGGGGGGGGGAGAGTAAAGAGCGGCTAGTTATGTATTCCGCGGTATGTACAAAGACTGCTCCTGAAAGCGTGCGTCTATTCTGCGCCTAAATACTAAATACCGCCTTGTAAAAGCAGGTGTTAATCCAAATTGCAGTTCAATGCGTCAATAAGAGAACCTTTCAAAGACAACAGAATCGCTATTTAGAGCACCAGTTTTTGTGGTGAAAGTATTTGTACTACCAAAAGCAACCTTAACTTTCGTTGGCCTTGGTCTTACTTTCACTTTCACGTCATTCACTTAAACTTTCCTACTTGCTAGATTTGACCAATTTTCCATAGCCTACGTGCATAAGTAGTTTGAGTAGAACTACTGATCTTCATTATCTCCCTGCTTGTTTATATCTTATCATGTATGGTATTATTTCATGATCGCTAAACGTTTGATTCTTTTTAATGTTGTCATCAGTTAACTTCATTCAACTGCGCTTGTACTGTATGTAGACGATGCCATTCAGTTGTGGACGTTCGTAAATTGCGTTTATGGGCGGAGAAAGGCAGTGAAAGGCGCAGTTTACACTAAGGATTAAACGATTGATAAATACGACAGAAACTTGGGTCTGACAGCGTTCGCAATCTGTGGTGTGTCCATGACGCTGATAACGCTACGTTCGCAAATGTACGTACATCTGTCCCAGAGTGAGACAGAGAAGAGAGAATGGGAGGAGGGATGGATGAAGGGAGGAGGCAGGCTGGGCTATGGGCAGACAGGATTACACTCTTTCATTTGCTCTGACACTTGGGAATCAATCAGCTAGTGAGAGAGCAACCACTCTGACAGGGATCTACCCCGGTACACACACACACACACACACACACACACACACACTTCCCACATTCACCCATGTGCACACATGCTTTCATTTCAAACAAAAGTCCACCACACACACACACACACACACACACACACACACACACACACACACACACACACACACACACACACACACACACACACACACACACACACACACACACACACACACACATCCTGCCAGCCAGTGACCCAGCCCAACTGCTTTTTAATCAGCTCTCCGAGTCCCAGGGCCAGAAAAAGCCCAGGGCTATTCTGAGCTCACACTCTCAAAGCCAGCTCCATTTTTAACTTCTTATTGTCTATGCTGCTGCCAAAGCCCACAGACCCTGGGAACACACACACACACACACACACACACACACACACACACACACATACACACAGCACACAGACATCTTCTTAAGTTTCCCTGCCTTTCCCCTTCTTCCCCTTACAAATTACAACCCCGATGTTAGCAGAGACGCAGCCTCTTCCGGTTGCCATCAGTCAGAAAGCGAGTCACCCAAGACACCGTCGTGGGTGCTCCATCCCATAGCCTGTCAGACAGCCTCACTGAGAACAGGATCTAAATCTTCCCTTGTCCAAACCAATGGAGGAGACAAATCCACTTCAATTCCTGCAATCTGATACAGTGTGTCCTTAGCATTATTCTCTTTCTTCTCTCTGTCTATTTCCATTGTCATGCTCTCTCTTTCTTCCCTCTCTGTCTTCATTAGTCTATATCACTTTTTCCTTGCCATCAGTCTTTCACTCCCTCCCTCCCTCGCTCTCTCTCTCTCTCTCTCTCTCGCTTGCTCTCTGTGGCGATCTTCATTAGTGTGCATTAGTGTGGTGGACATTTCCTCTGGCCTCCATGTCCAGATCAGCGTTGCTCTCTAATGATGAACATGCTGTGAGCGGATTTAGCCGAGCTAAGCTGAGGGAGACACCGCACTACCCAGCACTGCACCGCCACTCCATCGCTCCCAGCAGCAGCAGCCTCGCTCGGGCTCGGGCTCTGGTTCCGGTTCCGTGCACCGTCCATGCCTACGTCTGTGTCCTTTCCTTTCTTTCTCTTTCTCTCTCCCTGTCTTTCTCTCTTGTGATATACTTCTTTCTTTGTTTCTCTCTTTTCTCTTCAATTTCTGGAGCTTTATAGACCTGTCAAATGTATATAACCTTATTGGCCAACTAAACCGTTCACAAACCATATGCTACAATAAGTAATGGGGTCCTCCATAATGAATCGGGTTTATCCGTCTATGCCCTCTCCTTTCTCTCTGTATCTTCTTGTGTCTCCTTCAACCTCCTCTCTTTCTTCCTCTCTCTTTCTTTTAGGTCTCTCTCCATCCACTGTGTGTGTGTGTGTGTGTGTGTGTGTGTGTGTGTGTGTGTGTGTGTGGGAGACACTGGACAGCACAATTTTTCCGTCTCCCTGTCCAATATAGCAGCATTACACTAGGGATCGACCGATATGGTTTTTTGAGGGCCGATACCGATATGAATTATTACCAAAACAGGAGGCCGATAACCGATATGTAAAACCGATATGTCAGTTGTCAAAAAGGGGGGTAGATAGTAAAGGCGATATGCTGCAAAAATTTAATTCAAAAGCATTTGATTATGCAAACTTTTCTTTCTTCTTTTGATTCACAATTGTCCATCAACTTGCATCACTTGCAAGTATAAATCCTGTGTATCATGTTAATCCAAGAGCTGAGTGATAGCAATTATTTTCATAGAGTAGGCCTACACAATTGGCTATGTGCATGTTAAGGGACCTGTCACAAAGAGGATGCTTTGCCATCATGTGTTTGAGTGCACGAGAGAGGGAGAGGTGCATGCGTGATGGCAAGTGTTACGGTTGAATAGTTTAACAAAACAGTTGTGTCCATATGTAGGCTATAAGCTACACTTTTGAGAGCCTAAAAGGCACATTTATAGCCAGCTGAGGACGCGATTTAGTTCAGGTCGGATTAAATTACGGCTATGACAGTCCATTTCATAAGGAGCAATTAGACTTTTTGACGTTCGCTATCGCATAATTTAGGACTTGTCTACTATGTACTATGTCCACTGAGGTGTCCTGTTATTTACAATTAACGGACGAGGCGGAGGCAGAGAACTCCCAACGCGCAGCACCCGAGTTTGTAGGCTAACTAGTAAACAGCATCAGTAACGTGCATCAATCGGGAATTCGCTATATAAAGGAAGTGGGTGCTTTACTTATTGATCCGGATCAAAGAGACAATAGCTTACAAAGTGGTGTTTTTGTAACTTCAGTGTAGATTATTGTGATTCATTGCAACTTCAGCAATGTAAGGTAGGCTCTTATATTCCTTACCTTCAAAAAAAAGCTCCGTACAGCTGAAGTCCAGTCTACAGTCTGCCTCAGTGAGAAACTTTCTCTATGTTCAGTCTTCTATCCTGATTGGCTGCATTCGTGCTAACTAACAAATCAGATGGTGTAGTGGGCGGGACAATGCTCTTGACCACAGAGTAGCAAATGCAGGGAGTGAGAGACGCTTTACAGACAAAGTAGCGTGTTTCATTCTTTATCCATTTCAATATCGGCTTATCGGTGGAAAAAATGGCGGATACCGATAATTATAAAAATGCTAAATATCGGCCCTAATAATCGGCCCGGCCGATAATTGGTCGACCCCTACATTACACAAGCCTGCCGCCATACATGTGAGGTGGAGAGGTCAAGGTATGGCCTTAGGAAATAATAGCTTGGCCTGAAGTGCGGATGGATGACCCGATATATAATTGGCTCCAGGCCTCAAGTGAGTCTGGTCATGTGTGCCATCAGGGGCTTAGCTTCTGCTCCTAAGAACTCTGACCCGCTCCTGCTTCTGGTCTGTAAAAGTCTGCTAGCTGTGTGTGACTGTGTGTGTGTGTGTGTGTGTGTGCGGGGGGGGGGGGGGACCTTTAGGCTCTGAGTACAGAAATATCCTCATATCTTTTTTATGTCTGCTGTGTCAGTCGGCCCCTGTCTCAAGACTACTAGCCTTCATCTCTGGACCTGGAAATATATCCCTCTCTTGAGTAAATATATGTCACTCTCTCTCTGAATTTCATCTCTCTCTCTCTCTCTCTCTCTCTCTCTCTCTCTATCAAATAAATATATGTCTCTATCTGGATTAAATATATGTCTTTCTCTCTGAAAAAAGTATACATCTCTCTCAGGATTAAATATATGTCTCTCTTTGGACTAAATGTATGTCTCCATCTCTCTCTGGTGTAAATGATAAGCAGATGGGCAAGACTTTCATAAAGGCAGCACTAATTGCCTTCTGCATTCTGTCTATTTAAATATTATTAGTTTTCTTTCTTGTTTGGCTTTCTCAATTTTGTGAGCAGCATTCAAAGAGTATTTACATGCACATACACATACAGTAATTTCCTGTGTATTAGCCGTATTGTGTATAAACCACAGGGCAGTGTTTTATGCAAGTAAAAAAAAAAAACATATAATACCATATTAACTGCCCCCATCTATTAACCTCAACTTCATAGTTGAAGAAATTTTGCAAAAACCAATGTATAAACCTCGGTTAATAGTTGGGAAATTATGGTATTATATATATAAAATATAATAAGAGAATCATTATTGCAATCTCTCTTTTGTTCCAAGTTGGATAAAATAGGTAAGAGAGATTGCAATAATGATTCTCTCTGTCTCTTGCTCTTTGTCTGTTTCCCCCCTCTTTCTCTCTCTTTTTCTCTTGTTCTCCCTCTCTTTCTCTTTGGCTGTTGTTGGGTTATTGATCAGCTTCAATGATCTCTGAATGTGGCTGCTTAGCTGATGGCTTTATCTGTCAATCCTGCTGTCTATTGATTGGAGGAGTTGGCTATTCAGGAGGAAGTGTGGACTGGGTGGGGTGGGCATCAGCAGAGACTCTGAACAAACACTGCACCTGCTAATGGAATGGATCTGCTTAATGTGCACATGCATATAAAAAGACACACACACCAACGCATATTCACACTCTCTCTCTTACACACACACACACAGAAAAAGCACACACTGGCACCTACACAACACACACACACACACACACACACACACACACACACACACACACAATGTCACTGTTTTGTCCTTTGCTTGCCCTTTCAAATCATCAGGGATTGACCAGCACAGTGGTCACTGCGGGTGTCACCATAGCGATGTGCGGACAGGCTCAAGTTTCGTGGGGGTGTTGTGTCATGTCAAGCCTGATGAGAGCATCTCTCAGAGCTCATGATAACCCTAGACCCAGAGGATCTCCCTCTGCCTGCTCGCCTGTTCTCTCTCTCTCATAACTCTCTGTGCGTGTGTGTGTGTGTATGTGTGCCTGCCTGCCTGCCTGCTCTCTCTCACACAACTCTTGTGTGTGTCTGTGTGCCTGCCTGCCTGTTCTCTCTCGCAACTGTGTTTGTGTGTGTGTGTGTGTGTGTGTGTGCACGCACACGCGCCTGCCTGCCTGCTCTCTCTCTCTCACAACTCTTGTGTGTGTCTACAGTATCTGCCTGCCTGCCTGTTCTCTCTCACAACTTTGCCTTTAAGTGTGGGCCTAAATCTCCAATTAAAACGTACTGCGTTGCCTGAAAGACAGTTGGTGTGTTTTGATCGGACCTGATTATGGATAATGCTATGGGGCCCAGATGTGGCAGCTTTTTACACCAAGTGAAAGATACTGGGTTGGCTGGGTATGTGTGGGTGCTTACTCATTTGTGAGCATATATATATATATATATATATATATATATATATATATATATATAATCTATATATCTCTATATACTTGGTCATGCAGCAGTCCATATGTGTGTGTGTGTCGTGTGAGTGTGTGTGATCCACCCCTCCCTCTCTCCTGATGTGTTGATTAGAATGAGATTGCTGAGGGACGTTCTGGGCCCCAGGGGACCACGAGGACTTGGGTTACAGTCCAAGAGGCCAGCTCACTTTTCCACCATCCACCCTTTTCATTCCATCCTTCCTTCCTTTCTTCCCCCCTCCTCCTCTCCAATACCTCTGTTCCCTCTCTTTTTCTGCCCCCTCCCCCATCATCTCTCCAGGTGACCCATCTTTATGACCTAAGAGAGGAGTCATGTTACTCTCCTTGTCACCCACCCCCCTTTCCTCCTCTCTCTCTCCTTCTCTTTCTTTCTCTCTCTCTTTCTTTTTTGTCTTTCCCTCTGTCACTCTTTTTCTATTTCTCCACATGCATCCCCCTTTCCTGCTCCTCTTCTCTTTCTCCACATATCCTGACTTATCCAATCAAGAGCAATGAGATCAAGGGCTTGTGCTGTGGCTGCTGGACAGGGGCCAGGTGGGAATTTAGGTCTGATTTCTGACGCCGGCCCGTGCCGTGCTGCGCGCACACACACACACACACACACACACACACACACACACAGAGAGAGACAGAAGCACTTACACGTACGCACAAAACTTGTTCTTAAGGCATAATGCAATTTAGTGGCTTAGTTATTGTTATTGACTAGTTAGCGGCTCTAAAGAGGAGTTAGCCATGTGACCACCTAATTATGCTCTTAAAGTCTGCTTCTCCACTGTGTGTGTGTGTGTGTGTGTGTGTGTGTGTGTGTGTGTGTGTGTGCCTGCATACTTTACGTCTCTGTGTGTGGTATGCTTCTCGGCTTCACATGTATACATCTGTATACCTTCAACCTCCAATTGTTTGCGTCTGTGTGTACACATGTACACCCCTGTGTGTGTGTGTGTGTGTGTGTGTGTGTGTGTGTGTATATATCCTACCACTCGATGTGAATTGGCAGGTCATGTGGATCGTCCCTTCCCCCTCCCTGAGCTCTCAGTAACCTATAGATAGCAAATTCCTCAGCCAGATTGCAGCCTTACCATTTATGTCCCTGCAGATGGGCATAACAAATGCACGCTGATCGCCAAACACTCACTCACAATGCCGTCTTGACACACACACATACACACATTCATGTAAAGCAGATGACTGCTCCCCAGGCCTGATTGAAGACTACACTGTGTGTGTGTGTGCGTGTGCGTGTGCGTGCGTGCGTGTGTTATGGTCAGTCAAGCAGGTCAGTCAGCAGTTATGACAGCACCACTGTCAACTCAAAAATGTAGTGTAGAAGGCCTTTTGGAGGGTAAGGGAGGCTTAGGTAGGTGTGTGTGTGTGTGTGTTTGTTATGAAATATGTCTTGGATGGCACCCCTGTCATTTCCTTGCATTTCAAGAGTGGAATTGGGGTTGAGACATGGGAGATAGATACACACACACACACAGACACAGACGCAGTGTTTAGTTTGCCGTCACACCTCTGGCTTGCCCCTGCACTCCCTCACCTCAGATGTTTGTTTTTCTTCTGTCTGCCCTTCCTGCTTCCATTCATCCTTCAGACCCCCATAGAGATCCTGAAAGACTAACACTCACTCCCTCTCCTCCCTTTTCCCACCCCTGTTTCTCTCGACTCTCTCTCTCTTTCTACCTCTCATCTATCTCTCGCTCTCTCTCTCTTTCTCAATCACTCACTCTTCTTCACTCTCTCTTTCACTCTTCTTAACTCTCTACCTTTTACTCACTCTTCTTTACTCTCTCTCTTTCACTCTCCTTCACTCCTTCACCTCTACCGCTCATCTTTCTCTCTCTCTTCCTCCATCACTCTTTCTCTCATCGCTCTCTCTTCCTCACTCTTTTCCATGCTCTCTTTCTCTTATCTCTCACTCTCTCCCTCACATATCTCTGTATCCCTCTCTCCTCTCCTGAAGTGGGGCTGGATAAAAGCAGGATGGAGAAGCAGCATACTACGGTAACAGTTACCACGGCAATGACAACAGCATTGGCTGAAAGGGAGAGAGAGGGAAAGAATCTCACCTCCTGTTTCCTCGCCCATGAGATGGCATCAGTCACAGAAGGTCTTAATTATTTAAAGAAGGACAGAGCTTGTGAAATCAGCGATATTTAATTTGCCACGGCCTAGCATCAAGGACTGGCCCATTGATTTATTACAGAAGGCCTTTAATGTGGACAGCTGTTTGACTCTAAAAATAGGTCAAGGGTCAGATGTAATGACCTTGTTTTTATGTAGACAGAGAGAGGGGGGAGGATAGAGGGAGAGACAGAGAGAAATTTGAAGTTGATTGAACACATGGACTGATCGTCTAAATATAAAGGACAGAGGCCATTTAACAATTTCTTTCTATTGAATGTGGGTGATTAAGTTTTGAGTTTGTGAGTGGTTAGTGGTTGTGCGGATTATGTGTATAAGCAAGAGAATCTGTGTGTGTGTGTGTGTCAGTGTGAGAGAGAGAGAGATAGATGAGTGCAGCAGGCATGGTCTCTGTGGTAGATCAGTAGGGACCGCCACCAACACTGGACACTACACAGCAGCTTCCCAAGGGGAGATATGTGTCAAGATGTCTCGCTCTCCTTTAACACCACACACACACACACACACACACACACACACACACACACACACACACACACACACACACATACACACACACTTACTTTGGCATGTTTGGTTATTTTCTTTCTCTCCTTGACACACTCTCTCACACACACACACACACACACACACACACACACACACACACGCTTACAGCTCTGGCAGTTAGGCTCAGGGGGCCTCCACCACAGCACTTCCCACCCCGGTGACCCCTGACCCCGGCTGCCATTAATCACTGGGTTCCTGATGGCCTTGTCCCAAGGGGGAAATCAGCCAGGGGCAAGACATGATGGGAGAGGAGGTCTGCAGCCAATTAGAGCAGTCCATAGGGCCATGGAGGGAGCCAATCATGGACGTTACTGAGCCATTGGCTGCCAGCGGTTGTCAGCGTTGATGCCTGAATTGAGAGTGTGTGTGTGTGTGTGTGAGAGAGAGCACGTGTGTTTCAGTCATGTGACCCATGTGTTTTGTGGAACGACATATGGTAAATCTCTGTTAATGGTGTAGTGACTTTGAGGCAACTAGGACCTGTTGTTTAGAGAGAACATACTCAATCACTTTTTCTGCTGTAGAGAATAACCTGATCTGATTTGCTCATTTGATTTGTTTGATATTCGTATGATAAATATAACAATTGAAAAAGTTTCACTGGACAGATCACCCCTCAGTCAAAAACTTGACAATGCTCAGACAGGGAGTACGATAAGGGAATGTATAGGTCACCCAAAGAAATGGAGTACATCTGCACCCCTACATGCTTCCACCTAATCCCGGGGCAGACTAGCTCACTTCCTGTTTGATAAGATACCATCACAGGTGCTCCAAAGCATTCTATTGGTATTTTGGATGTTACCTATATTCATCGTTAAATAGGAACTTCCGAAAAGTAGTAAATTATGTTTATAGTGAAAAACTTCCCTGTTGTTCTTTTGTGTTTTTTCCCCAGTGTTCCTCTCTCTCTCTCTCTCTCTCTCTCTCTCTCTCTCTCTGTCTGTCTGTCTCTCTCTCTCTCTCTCTCTCTCCTGACTGTCCGTTCCCTCTGTGCCTGTGTCCACCGCCAGTGTGTCTGAGTGCCACAGCGTTGATATCAGTGGGGAGGAATGGAGGCATTAGTGTGAATTAAACCTGAGCGCCACACTGCTCTGCCAGCACAGCGATTCTGCTGTTGTGTGCATTATCTATGTGTATGTGTGTGTGTGTGTGTGTGTGTGTGTGTGTGTGTGTTCAGCTCTTTGTCCTCTCCTGTGTGTGTGTGTATGTGTGTGTGTGTATGAAAACATGGCTTCCTGCTGACCTGCACTTTAATTCAGACATCAATAACCCTTCAGTGACCTTTGGCCCCTCTGGCCGCTCTGATTGTTTGATGCAGGATTGATGTCTGCGGGTGCATTAAAACACACACTGCTGTTGCTGCGTCCGCTGCTGCCCGCACTCTGGAGTGGTGTTGGGGGATGACGGGGTCCATGCTGACACATACACACACACACACACACACACACACACACACACACACACAGTTAGAAAGAGACAGAGACAGACAAAGAAGGACAGATGATCATATTGGGCAGGGTTTACTGTGCTCACACAGCGTACTAAGGGCGATGGAAGGTCTGGCCCTGTGCTCTGGCTGTGTGTGGGACAGGAAGACTGGCCGTTTCTACCCTGTCTTTACTTTCAGGATATTGTTGTTTATATGGATCGACACATTTTATGTGAGCTCTTACATCTCATTTCAGTCTTTAATGTGCCATTCTTAAAGTTAATGCCAATATGGGTAAATGGGTCTTTATTATGTTTTACACTGTCACACTTTTTTGAGAACCTACAATTTTTTTTTACCACAATGACCTAAATAGTTTTTACACCCATAGTTGTCGGTTTGTTTTTAATTCAACCCCCCCCCCCCCCCCCCCCCCTCCAATCATCTCTCTTTTCATCACCAGTTAATCTTCCCAAACTCACCCATCCGTAAATGCCCTGACCTGTAGCCACAGCATTAGTGGCCCAGCCTGCTCACACATGGGCCCCAGGTAGATCTGCCCATGATGGCCATTACTGTATTAAGATGGCTGATTTGGGCTAATCTGGATGCCTGATCAGTGTGCTGTTGGGGTGAGGTATTGATGGGTGTTCAGCAGTTTAGAGCAAATGCTGATTAATTAGCCCCACAAAATAGCACAAAATGTGTGTCTGTGTGTGTGTGTGTGTGTGTGTGAGAGAGAGAGAGAGCATGATAAGTCTGTTTGTTTGTGTGTGTGTGTGTTTGTGTGGAATTACAGCACACAATCTGTCTAATGAGCTTCATTATAGTGGTCTTCCCTTGTGCCTCCACCACAGGGACTGTGGATTAGAGGCATGCTGATCCTCCACACCCTGCTGCTGGGCCCCAGGGATGGACACACACACACACACACACACACACACACACACACACACACACACACACACATACATACACACACACACACACACACATACACACACACACACATACATTCAAATAGTAATTGTTTAAACTCTGTGTGAATTGTTTATAAATGTGTTTAGTAAACACATCATTTGTGCACTTATTTTTAAACAACAACACACACTTTTCAGTATAGTTACTGTGTCACTGTAACAGTAACAGGTGCATGTTAGTAAAACCAAGGAAAGATCCAGAACTAATGCCATTTATAAACACATTGTATAGTGCTAAACTAGTCCTGCTCAGATAGCATAAATATTACATTTACGATTTTTACTGGAATTATCAGGCACTTGAACATCTAGTACAGTTTTTACTGCTACCCACATAATGTCACGTAGTATCCAGTGCAATTATGACACCATGTCAAAATGAACTGCCATACGTAACATGCTTACACATCAAACAGCAGTATTACTCAACATTTCAGTTTCACCCTCCGTTATCTGATTCGCTGTGCTCATTTGTCTCCTGCAGTGTCGCATGGGACTCCACCTCTCATTCAGTCGGTCAGTGTGCAAACATGCTCCGCAGATAAATCCAACTGCAGCTGCACAGCCCTGGAGAACTGGACCATCACAATCACTTGTTGGGATTCATTTACACCTCTCTGCAAAGCTAATGACCGTGGATTTTCAAGTAGCCAACATATTTGATTAATTCTGGCATTGAAATCTCTTAACTTAATGTTGCTGTATAGACTGGGATGTCCATTCTGAACACAACCAAAGCTCTACACATATTCTAATACTCTGCCGTTCTAATATCATCATTCTATCACTGGTAGTAGTACTTAACTATAGTACTACAAGTCTAATCTTGTTTTCTACCAGCAGTGTTTGGAATAACGCCGTTTAAAAGAACGGCGTTAGGTAACGACGTTATTTTTTCACTAATGGAGTAATCTAACTAATTACTTTTCCATGCACCCTGGCTCACAGCTAGTGAGGAGGTGGGTTAATAACGACGTAAGCAATTATGATTGGCTAAGGCAGAGTCATGTTTCATGATAGCCAATCAGAGCCAGTGATTGTACACACTTGCCAGCACACGTGCCACACACACACACACACACAACCGCTAAAATAGAGATTCGAGAAACAGCAGAGGTCAGGAGCAATCCGAAAAGTTGCCCTTTTCAAGGTGGAGATATAAGCACTACTTCAAATTCATCAAGGCAAGAACGTGCATGTAATGTGTACATTATGTCCAGGAGCGAAGACTTTGTCGACATCCGTTGTAAGCAACTCTAATTTAATGAAGCATCTCACACACGCATCTAAAGCTAGTGGCCAAAAACACCGATACCTCCACCACAGATGATAGCTCGCCATCCACTAGCAAAGAAGGACTCGGAGCAAAGTCCTCCAAGCAGCAAAAGCTAGATCTTTCTGCCTCACAACAAAAACCTATGACACAGGCTGAAGTCAACTAGGTCTGTTGATGTGCAATATATATTGAATTTCCCCTTGGGGATCAATACAGTATCTATCTATCTATCTATCTATCTATCTATCTATCTATCTATCTATCTATCTAATAAATATTGCTACAAACACCTGTTCTACTCATTTCACTTTCCCTGGTAACGAGTTACTCTGATCATAGAGTAATTCAGTTACTAACTCAGTTACTTTTTGGAACAAGTAGTGAGTAACTATAACTAATTACTTTTTTTAAAGTAACGTTCCCAACACTGTCTACCAGTAAATCACCACTTTTTTTGCTCAGATGCCACTCCATGTTTGCTAGCTGTTCTATGTCAGTGTGGTCTAATACATATCAGCGGGTGTAGCATAAGCAGCTGCAGCCTTATTCAATCTCTTTTTTCCTCAATGTCTCTGGGTCAAGCAGATTTGCAGTAATTAGGCTTTTCGGCTTCATTTCTGTACTGCTCACAGAGGGTGTGATTGAGATTAATTACTAGTGTAGAATAGGACAACAGCAATTGACACATAGCTACAGGCAACGGCAAGTCACAACACTGGTTATACTGTAACCACCATGTTGTTGTACTACTCAAAACCACATTGTTACACAACAAAAAACATAGCGATGCATGCACAGATAATGCCTAGAATAAACCAGAAAGATCACATAGCACTTTACTATGCTGCAGTCACATCCGTGATGCCAGTTAAGAGTCACTCAGTTGCATTTCATACTCTGAGACAAATAGGGATTAAATCATGTGCATGTCTTTCTGTCTCCCACACTCCCTGTCCCCTAATTCTCTCTCTCTCCCTCTCAATTGCGCACACACACACACACATTCTGTCTCCACACTAACACACTCCTCACATACATATCAACATGCTCCTTGTCTCCCCCCCCCCCCCCCCCCCCCCCCCCCCCCCCCCCCACCCACACACACACACACCCACACACCAACCCCTAACCCAGTTCAATTTCACTGTTGTCTTTTTGTTGATCATGACCATGCATTTTATTCAAATCAAATAGAATGGTCTCCTTTTTTGTTCATCATTTCCTAGATCAATTAGAGCGCTTTGTACATCATCTGTGCTGTGACTGTTACAGGAAAAAGTCACCAGAATTTATCACCAGTTGTCTTTGCTTTGAGTTCATGTGAATTCCTACTTCCTCATTGGACATCATGTTACTAAACACGAAAGGGCATAGAAGTCGGAAGGGGTTTCTTTTCTGCATTTGTGCCTCTTTGAGTTCTTTAGATACTTGACACATATAACCCGGAACTGGTCTTGGTCTCTGTTCAGAGCAATACATTGGGTTCTTACGTTGTGCTTTCCCCTTCTTTCATATGCATGGAATACATTAGCGCATGAGGAACTGTCCTACGCCCCATGTAGGTGTGTGATACAGATGGAATATGCAGTGGAAAGTCAACCAACCGATCTCATCAGATGAGATAAGCTTGACTAACGTGTGTGTGTGTGTGTCTCCAGGGACTCCAGTCAACCGCATCCCTATCATGGCCAAGCAGGTTCTGGATCTGTACAAGCTGTACAAGCTGGTGACGGAGAAGGGCGGCCTGGTGGAGGTCATCAATAAGAAGATCTGGAGGGAGATCACCAAGGGCCTCAACCTGCCCACCTCCATCACCAGCGCCGCATTCACGCTCCGCACACAGTAAGAGACAATAGACACACGCACACACACACACACACACACACACACACACACACACACCCTCAGACCTTGTGTATGATCAAGAAAGAAATAACCAAGTTCACAACATCCCGAACTCTATCACCAGCTCTGCATTTTCGCTCTGCACACAGTAAGAGACAGCGGTGCCACTAGGGTTGTATTCCATAGTACACACTATGCGTGGCCTTAATACACCCGCGCCCCCCCCCCCCCCCCCATTTTTAAACTGCAACTCGAACCGCAACAAAATGACACCTGACCCGCTTATTCACAAAATGTGTGCTTTTAATGGATGTAAGCTTGCCTTACATGCAGTGTATCCTTATTGAGCCTATGTAAAACCTTTACATAAACAGGAACAGAAAGCCCTTCTTAATGACGTCAGCCTACCCATGACATCCCTTGTCAAATACCGCATTGAACACAAAGCGTGCAATATTTTTCCGTTTTCCAATTGCAGCTTTGGGCATTTGGTCAGCTAAAAAGTAGGCTGCATAGTACTTTCACGCCTAACAACAGTTATTTATTTGGTCAACTTTATAAAGCCATAAGGTCAACTTTATAAAGTCAAAGGCTATATTTATCTTAAGTTTAGTTTTAGTTTAACCATTGTGTATGACGTTAAACAGGGTGTGTGTTCAAGAGTTGGAAAGTTATCAGGGGTGTTACAGTGGCACACTATATATGAAAGATCTTAAACTGGTTCTAATTGAAGCAAAAACAAAATATATGATCTTTACTAGATCGAGAAAGTGTGACCTTGATGCCTATAACATTTGTTCCCTAAATGGGACACAAATTGAGCAAGTTTCTCAATACAAATATCTGGGCATTTGGCTAGATAACGAACTATCATTTAGAACACATGTGCTTGATCTCACAAAAAAGGTAAAAAATAAATTAGGTGCACTTTACAGGATTAGGTCTTGCTTCTCTTTAGAAAGAAGAATGACCATTATTCAAGCAACTAAAATGTCAGTCCTAGACTATGGTGACATTGTTTATATGCATGCAGCCCCTTCCACTCTGAAATCACTTGATGCAGTTTACCACAGTTCACTACGTTTTATAACTGGAGATTGGTTTAAAACTCATCACTGTAAATTATACCAAAATGTAGGATGGTCTTCCCTCTATGATAGGAGGGAAAGGCACTGCCTCCTTTTTGTTTATAAGGCATTACTGGGAAAGTTACATTTTTACCTAACTTCTCTTCTGAACATAAAATCAGTCTGCCACAATACACGCTCACAGGGTTTTATATCTCTTCAAACTCCTCAAATTAAATCTGAATTTGGTAAATTGGCTTTTAATTTTTTTGCATCTAATAAATGGAACAAATTGCAAGAGTTATTGAAATTAGATTTGGTTTGTGTTACTAGACCAATTCAAGGGTATGATTGATGATATGGCTGTTGCACAATGTTCTTGCTTTGACTGATATTTAGACCTTTTGTATCATTATTATTATTTATACATTCCCCTTCTTTTCTTTCTATTTATTATTATCATTTTTATTTGATTTTTGTTATTATTATTATTATTATTATTATTATTATTATTTTTTGTCTTTCGTATCTTTTATTGTTGTTGTTTTGTTGTTTTGATTATTGTTGTTGTTTTGTAACTCAGGGCATTGCTGTGAAAGAGCTTGATGCTCAGTCAATTTCTCCCTGAATAAAAAACAGTTGATGATGATATATTACCGGAAGATTCCAAGCTCAAGCATTAATAGTAATGCTTTGTAGCCAAGGCTCAACCTTCTTAACTTCATCAACAGTACTACATTCATGCTTCACACACTAATATTCACATACATAATATGTGTGTGTGTATACAGTACACTGTACTGTTTTGATGGTACACTGTGCATACACATACTTACAGCTATGTTATACTGTAGATGTTCCTCTTCTTGTTGTAATCAATGTACACACCTCTGATTCACACAAGTATGTGGACAATTTCTCTATCTGACTGTTCACAACTCGGTGCACAATGGTTAGATTGCACATCTATCTGTATTGCTTTCTTTATCCCTTGTTCTTTCTGCTCCCAATATTTCTTCCCCTTTCTTCCTCATTTCATCTGTTCATTGCTGTGTGTGTGTGTGTGTGGAGAAAGCTGTCAATGCCATTGATTTATTGATGTGATTTGAGGGTCAGAGGGCACAATGACAGTGTTATTAGAACGGCAGGAAAGAGCGCTGTGGGCTTTCTGTCTTTTCATGTTTTTCATCTTTCTTCTTGTTTTTCATCTCTCTGTCAATCCTTCTTCCCTTGTTCACTGTCTGCCCTGATATTCTGGTCATCTGTTTCTTTTCTTTTCTCTCCTCTTCCTGTCCACCTCTTCCTTAATATCTTTTCCATCCCCCTCTCTGTCACCATCTTTATCCCCTGTCCCTTTACACCCTGTATTTATGCTCCTCCTTTCCCCTTCCTCTCCTCCTTCTTCTCTCTCTTCCTCCCTCCCTCCTTCTCTCCATCTCTTCCTCTCTTTTCTCCATCATTTGCTTACACCCTCTCATCTCCACTCATCCCCCCCACCAACCCACCCTCCACATACCGGTAGCCCTGCTTGCCCTTCCCATGGTCATTTACTTTCCGGTAATCACGGCGATGCTGGATGTATTTTTAATGTCTTGGCGAGGCCATGCCAGCTCGCCGCTCTAATGGACATGCTGGTGCTAAGCGGAGTCGAGTGGAGCGGAGCGGAACGGTGCGTGCCATCGATTGCAGCCGGCCCCTCCATTATCCACTGCGCGGTGGCCCTGATTTATGTGGGCAGGAAATGCGTTGGCCCTGATGCGGGCTCCTACTCAGGAGCTGTGCTGCCGGCAGCCTGCATGCCGGCCTGCACTGGAGCTGGAGACGGAGCAGAACTGAGACAACCAGTTGCCCTTTAGCTGATCTAATGTACTCTCTTCCCAGCTTCTATTTTCTTTAAACTCTTTTAATGCATCTAACCTTTTTATAATATATTGATTTTCTGATCTTTTATTGTTCATTTCCATTGCAATTTGACATGGCAATGGATGTGTATTTGTCTGTATAGATGACCTGGCCTTATCTTTTGGTGTTGTCTTAGGCAATGTCGATACTGGTTCTGTCGTTGTGTTTGTGAGTAACAGGTTTACCTCTTTCCTTCCCTCTCTCACCCTGTGTGTGTGTATTTGTGTGTGTATTTGTGTGTGTGTGTGTGTTTGTGTGTGTGTTTGTGTGTGTACATGTGTGCGTACTGTCTGTGACTGATATGTGTTCGTCCACATTTGTGTGTGTGCGCACTGTGTGTGTACTGTCTGTATGTGTGTGTACTGTCTGTCTGTGTGTGTGTGTACTGTCTGTCTGTGTGTGTGTGTACTGTCTGTGTGTGTGTGTGTGTGTACTGTCTGTGTGTGTGTGTGTGTGTGTTTCCCCCGTCTCTCCTCAAGATACATGAAGTACCTGTACCCATTCGAGTGTGAGCGTAAGGGCCTGAGCTCCCCCAGCGAGCTGCAGGCCGCCATCGACAGCAACCGGCGCGAGGGCCGTCGCCCCAGCTACAGCAGCAGCGTGTTCCGCTTCTCCCCCTCGCCCAGCGCTGCCCCGCACATCCTCTCCTCTCCCAAGATGCACATGGGCGCTCTGGGCGCCGGGGCCGCGGGGGCCCTCAACGGGATGCAGGCCTCCTCCAGCCCCTCCCTCAAGAAAGGAGTCGGTGAGTGGAAGTGGCTCGGGCAGCCAATTAGAGAAGAGAGGAAAGGACGGGGGCTTGGTCGTGTTTGGCCAATGAGGAGGGCGATGGGAGGGAAGCAGTTGTGTCATGCGGCAAAAACGGAGAAGGCCAGCCAGCGAAGCGAGCGCTGGGTAGGGACACGGCTGGGCGGTGCAGAGGATTGTGCGCTGCGCACATGTGTTAGGTCTGTGCGTGGGCGAAGAGCTCCCTCTGTCTGGCAACAAATAGAACTGCACTTTATTTTCTTCAGAAGCTAGGATTTCATTTCTCACCACTCCCAAACAGAACTGACATATTTACATGGATTTAAAGAAAGAACTGTAAGCCATATCAGCAGTCATATTTAGTACAGGGAAGTTAAAGGTATGTTTGCCCCTTCACAAAACCTGCCCTTGTGAAAGCTCTTTTATGAGCTGCTCAGATTTGCATAATAACTCTTGACTGGGCCATGTAGTGTTTCTATTGGGAATGTGTTTGTTGAGTTGTGTATGTAGTTAGGAGGTGGAGGGAAGGGAGATGAAAGCCTAGAGAGGTCTAGGGGGTCCAGGTGGGGGTGGCTATGGCGAACCAGGTGTGTCAAGTCACCAATCAGAGATCAGAGCTCAAGGGTCAGTCAGGGGCCAGTGACGTTCCCACGGCAACTACCCAAGGCCCCAATCACCAGAGTGTGACATCTGTTGGTTCTGTTTACAGGAATGCTGACACGGCCACTCTTATGTACATGTACTGTAGTACACAGGTCCGCACACAACCCCCAGGGGACCCTTGATATGTTGCTGTGTGTGTGTGTGTGTGTGTGTGTGTGTGTGTGGAGACCTTTCATCAAAGTATGTACTATGCTGCTTAACTATCTGTAGACTTTATGTTCATAAGGGGTTTGAATGTAAATTCCAGAAGGAAGAATTTAGAAGGAAGTATAGAATAATTCTATAAGTCCTGGTGGAATTATTTGGGATACAACTTTAATTGATGAAATACAAAGTAAATAAATGAATATAGTGATATGATTGACAAATATACTATACTTCTGTATATACAGTCAATGAGTGATGTATAACTACTTTAGAATATTTCACCTACTGTATATTCAACTGTTATAAACATTTCAACTATTATAAACATTCATTAAGTCCCTGTCACATGGTAGGTCATCAGCTGGTTGTGTCAGTACATGGTAAAACTCATGGTAAAACTCTCTCTCTGTCTCTCTTTCACTCTTTCTCTCTCTCTTTTTTTCTCTCTCTCACAAATTCAAATTCAAAGGGCTTTATTGGCATGACTATAAAGGTACAATATTGCAATATGATGTGTAACATCACAAAACAAAAATTATCAAGGAAAGAAAAAGATTTGACATGGAGTAGGTTTAATGATAAAATAAAATAGATGGAAAATAAACATACATGCATATGAGTGGAGTACACACACACTTACTCTCTCTCTCCCTCTCCCTCTCTCTCTCTCTACCTCACGCACACACACACACACACTCATGAATAATCATGAACAAAGGGGTGGGGGGAATTACTATAAATAAAAAGATATCTCTCTCTCCCTTTCTTTCTCTCTCTCTTCCTCTTTCCCCCATCTCCTCTCTCTCTTTCTCTCTCTCTATCTCTCTATCTCTCCCCCCCCAGAAGACATGGCCTCCTCCATGCTGGCGGGCCGTTCCCAGCTGGCTCTGTCCGTGGGTCAGCAGCAGGTGGCAGGCCTGGCACGGGCCACCACCCTGGAGCAGCTGCGGGAGAAGCTGGAGACGGGCGGCATGGCCGCAGGCCTGGGCGGGATGGCGGGCTTCGGCGCAGCGGCGGCGGCTGCGGCAGCCGCGGGGCTAACGGAGGGCCCAGAGAGGAAGATGGCGCGGCTAGCTGAGGAGCAACAGAGGCTGCTGCAGCAGGCCTTCCACCACAACCTGCTGGCCATGGCCTCTCAGGTCCCCATGAACCTGCGGCTGGGCAACGTCAGAGGTGACCCACTCGACCCTGCCATTCAACCCTTTCGAGCTGTTTAGTCTGTACCAGTTATGCAGATGCACTAATAAACACAAGGCTTGCGCACATATTTAAGAAACCTATTCTTAAGAAAGAATTCTCTTCCCTGCTTCAGCTAAGAGGACTGTACAACATATTTTGCTGTGCAAGCACGCGCCAAACTTTCTGTGCGTAGCATGATTCATTCACGCCCGTGTAGATTGGGTAGACTTTGAACAATCCTTACTCAGCCTGGATACATGCATGTTCACTATCAGTCTATGTGAATATAGATATAGATAAATATGACTATCAATCATATTTTTATTGACCGTTGTGCTTTGGCAACACTATCTTAACAGTCATGCTAATAAAGTAGCCATATCGAACCATATACACACTCATAAAACACCCTGTACACACACACACACACACACACACACACACACACAGACATACACACAGAGGTTAAAATGGGCCGTGAACATGACATTAAGAAATCATGTTCATTTCAAATGTTTATATCACTGACAACAGTAGTCTGGCCAGGATATTGTCATTTAAAAAGTGAAGTTGCAGCCCTCAACTGATGTTGATGTTGTGTTTTGTCATGTCATGTTGTGTTTTGGCCTGATGCGCCACCCTCCACCTATCTACTAATCACAAAGTCAGTAGTGTTTTGGCATCCGAGTTGGCAACCTCAAGTCAGGGGGGAGGGGGAGGGATACACCGCTCTACAGTAATTTGAAAGTGATTGCAGTACCATTTTTGGCCACAATCTTACATATGGTTCCTTTAACATACTGGGAATGATATCTGTTGGACTTTTCATGACCAAAGTGGCGCACACAGCCCAGTGGAGCTTTAGAGAGTTGAGAACATGATAGACAGAGCGAAGGAAGGGCTCTTTGAACACATGCTGTTTCCTGCCGTCTTATTAGCAGGGTAGAGGGACATGGAGACGGCGAAGATGGAAAAGGGGGTGGGTGTAATAATAATAGTGCTCTCCAGGCTCTCCTGCGTTCTGCTTTTGGGCTTCATGTGGTTTTTGTTAGCTTGCAGACTATGGAATTGGTCGGAAACCGATATTGGGGAACATTGAGACACACTGCACATTAGGTTAGACATATTTGTTAAACTACTGTCTGTCAGCAGTGCAGTAATGAGTGCAGTGGTGTCGTTGGGGTGGTGATGTGGAGCTCAGCAGGGTCACAGTCATATACATATATATATATATATATATATATATATATATATGGTCACAGCCTCTGGGAGGACGCTCCTGCTGGGCCTACTGGTGTCCCATTCACACTGTGGCCCTTTATTGGACCCTTTATGTTCCATCCGTTTTGGTTCTAATTGATCACTGGTTTTGGTCCACTGGGAATCATGGCAATGATTGTGCTTTAATGCAGATGAGTGTTGTGCTACCTGATTCAAGAGCACCTACGCTTTGTGTAGAGAAGACATCTAATCATCCTCTCTTCTCTCTTTTCTCTGTACTCTACTCATCTTTCCTCTGTACTCTACTCATCTTTCCTCTCCTCTCCTGCTTCTCTCTCATCCTGTCTACAGCTGAGGACAAGCAGGACCTCTCCCTCAGCATCAGCACCTCTGGAGCTTCCAGCATCAGTGTGTCTGTAGAGGTCAATGGAACTCTATACTCAGGTACGCGCAACACACACACACACACACACACACACACACACACCAGGCTTGTGCAAAATTCCAGAATTTAATTGAAACTGGCTGGCTCTTAAATTCCAATTCAATTCTTGAATTTCACTTGCATTTCAATTGAGGTAGCAAACAGGAAGCAGAATTGCAATTCAATTGTGCACAACCCTGACACACACACACACACACACACACACACACACACACACACACACGTCAAGTGAATGTCATCTGCCTGCTGTAGTGAGAGAGTGTGTGTGGTCAGATCTGCAGACTTACTCCCTCTCCCTCTGTGTTCACAGGAACACTGTTTGCCCAAAAGTCTGCTGCGCCGGCCGCATCTGTGGCCCCTACAGTGACCTCTGCTGGTCCGAGTGGGATCTACACTTTCCCCTCCAGCCACAGCCCCTCCTCCAGTGCCTCTTCCAAGGGGCCCAGCTCAGCGGAGCCCTCCTGCAGCGGCTCCCCTTAGTCTGGGGAGGCCCTTCACCCGCTGCCCAGGCTCGCTACTCGGCCTGGTATATCCAGTACATCATTTCTATATGAAAAGGAAAAAAAAAAATCAAAACTGTTGTACAACCAGTACCTCAATGCTCCTGTCGACCATGGCTGTCCACACACACATGCACAGACACAGACACATACATACAACCCCCCCCCCCCCCCCCCACACACACACACACACACACACACACACACACACATAAATACATACATATACAAGCATACATGCAGTTATTTTGTTGTGCATGTTTTTAACCTCTCTCACACACACACTCTACTCTCTGCTCTCTCTCTTTTTCAGTTCCTCACACATACATGCTGACCCCTTCCTCTTTCTCTCTGTTTCTTCTCTCTTTGTTACGGTCACACACACACACACACACACACACACACACACACAGTGTCTATGTGGAGCAAAACGCTAAACACAATCAGCTCGTTCAGCCTGAAACACGCTGACTGGTGTTCACAGCTGAACTTGAAGATTTTTATTTTGATTTTATTTGGATAGTTTTTTTGTTGTTGTTTTTTCAGTGTTTTTTTTGTGTTTGTTGTTGTTGTTGTTGCCATTTGTTGTGTTTCCGACATGTGTTTTTAAAATGACACTTTGTTGTCCTCTCCTCTCCTTCTCCATTTTCTGTGGTTTCCTCTTTTTACATACCTCAGATCAGACCTCTTGGAGTCACACTCTTAACTCTCTCTCTCTCTCTCTCTGCTTCACTTCTTATCCTACTTGATTTCATTGTAATCAGGAGAAGGTTGTGGTTTTATTTGATTTTATTTTGGAATCTTTTGGTTTTAACGGCTCTCTTTCTCAGCACTCACAATCCTCTCCAGCGCCAGAAGGGGGGTAAGGGGGGGGGGGGGGTGGTAAGGGCGCTGTTGGTTGGGGTTGCAACCCTCCATCCCCCCACCCCCTACCATCTTTCCATAAGTCCTCACCTGTGCCCACCCCCACCCCCTTCAAAAAATACCTCACTATACCTCAGTGTAAGCTTTCCCAGCATGCAATGGGAGGCTGCCTGAACAATGTTACAAGTTGCTTGAAAGAAGGGGACATAGCTAATCATTGCCCCCATCTTTTTTATGAAATATATATATATATATATATATATATATATATATATAATTCAGGAAGAAAGGTAAATATTTTGTATCACTTCAGAAACACTTGAACCTCAAGGGGCTTCAATTCTCTACTGCTGCTCTTTGCTTTATGTAGAAGGAGACTTTTTTATTTAAAAAAAAGGTTCAGAAGTGGGGGGAGGAAGGTGGAGATTTGGGTTCTGGGTGTTCAAATGTTAAACCTGTGTTCCGGAACCCTTCAGGATAACAGCATCGTAACCCAACCCCTGCCACCCAGTTCAGCCCGCCTGTCGTTGACCAATGTGAATTCTGGTCCCCGACGGGGCTTTGATTAGTCAGTCAGTCAGCCAATCACTCATTCAACCAATCGCTGTCAACCAGTCACTCAGTCAGCCAGTCACTGAGTCACATGATGCACATAGTTGCCTGATACCAAATGAGGGAGATCTCTCTCTCTCTCTCTCTCTCTCTCTCTCTCTCTCTCTCTCTCTCTCTCTCTCTCTCTCTCTCTCTCTCTCTCTCTCTCTCTCTCTTGGCTGCGGCCGCTTCTCTCCTTTCTCCTGGCGAGTAGAGTTAGTGTGTTTGTCCTGGGGCCGCCCTCTCTTTGGGCAGAGGGCACGGCACAGAAAGAAGTGCTCGCTCTCAGGAAGACTCCTCGTGTCTCCAGCGGACCTGTGTATTTGTCAAAGATTAAAAGGAAAACATGTTAAAAATGAGAAAGAAGAAGACGGAAGTATATATAAAAAAAAACTTGTATCTTAACACGGTTCCTGGAGAGGCTCTACTCCAAAGATGATACCTCAGACTCTCCACCCGTGGAGACGAACACTAACCACATACCTCATGCTGCCGGGCCCAGGGGTCGCGACCCCCCGCAGGAGTGGCAGGGCCAGGCTGCATCCGTAACGCTGGACGTGGGGGAGCGCCGACCGCCATGGCGCTCAGGTCTTCTTTGTCTTCATAGTTTTTTTTACATTTTTTTTATTTTGACAATAAGTTTAATTTCTTTCTCAGAAGGCTACAGACCAAGCTGGACTGGGAATAGGGCCCACTCTTTTTTTTTTTTTTTTTTTTTAAAATGATTATGTTGTCTTTTCTTTTCATTTTTATTTTTCCTTGTTTTATTGGGTGTTGAGGGTAATGTTATGTCGTTGTTTTGCATGTGTACAATCAGGTGGCCAGTATGTCACACGAAACCTCACTCATGACCTGTGTCCGTTGTGAGCTGAAGCCTTCTGGTTGTCGTTGCACAGCTGTATACCAAAGACTCGGCCGCTAGAGGGCGCCATTCACATATGGGCAGCTCAGTATTCCGACTAGGATGATTCATACCTGCGTGTGGGTTTCTATGCTGGATGCCATCATTTTTTGTACTGTCTCATTTCCTCAGGGTGTGTTTGTGTGTGCGTGCGTTTGTGTGCCAGTTACGTACATCTGGATGCATCAATGGCTGTTTCATTGATTGCTTAGGGATTCAGCTCTGTGTTCCTCTGCATGTTTTTACAGGCAAGTTTGACACTGTATCAAGACATAGGAAGGGCAGGATATTCAGTGTGTGTGTGTGTGTGTGTGTGTGTGTGTGTGTGTCTGTGTGTCTATGATGCCAAGATTCTAATGCTGCCCCTGTATCAGGTTCTTCCTTTCATGTAAAAAATCTACAACTCCACCCCCCGACCCTCTTCCAACTCCGGACATACATGCACAATGTTGGTTCTCAGGTTAAGTATTAACTGAATATTAAATATAAACTAAATCCATTGTAAATCCATGTATTTGATGGCATCAGTGTCTGCCTCTTTTGCCCATTGAACTGTATTGTGTGCCTGTATGGGTGAGGAGCATTAGGCCTTTTTGCTACACAAATTCAAGACTTTCAGTGATACTCACGCACACTCAATCAGCAGTAGAGAGGAAAGGACTTTGTGGATGTAGTTGCTGCCTTAACAGAATCTGGAGGTCGCTTTTAGACTCTCCTCCAATCAGAATGTGTGTGTATGTGTGTGTGTGTGTGCGCACGTTTGTTCCTAAACTAAATGTTTTAATCAAACGTTTTAGATATGAATACCATCTGAATGTGAAGAGACTACATACCAAGTCCCTCCGACATGCAACTAGGTCTTACCTTCTACCAGACTCTACCAGGCATAGACTATTTATTATGTGTTAACTGTTCTAAATGAGCCTTCTGCGTAGAGACCCATGATACATTGGGTCTGCTCTTATGCCATTCACTATGTGGTAGTGCATTTTCACAGGCTTGCTTAAGGAATCTGCTATCGACTAGTCTCAGTCTAATCAGTGCTTAGTTTAATATTCATCATTAGTCATCACTAGCAATGGACTGCACAGGCATCCCCACACTGAGCCCAAGAGGGGTACATCCTAAGCCTGCGGACTAGCTGGACTTCATAGCTCATAGCCTGTGGACTAGCTGGACTTCATAGCTCATAGCCTGCGGACTAGCTGGACTTCATAGCTCATAGCCTGTGGACTAGCTGGGGACATCATATCTCATAGCCTGTGGACTAGCTGGGGACATCATAGCTTATATCCTGTGGACTAGCTGGACTTCATAGCTCATAGTCTGCGGACTAGCTGAACTTCATAGCTCATAGCCTGCGGACTAGCTGGACTTCATAGCTCATAGCCTGTGGACTAGCTGGGGACATCATATCTCATAGCCTGTGGACTAGCTGGGGACATCATATCTCATAGCCTGTGGACTAGCTGGACTTCATAGCTCATAGCCTGTGGACTAGCTTTGGACATCATAGCTCACAGCCTGTGGACTAGCTTTGGACATCATAGCTCACAGCCTGTGGACTAGCTGGACTTCATAGCTCATAGCCTGTGGACTAGCTGGGGACATCATAGCTTATAGCCTGTGGACTAGCTAGGGACATCATAGCTTATAGCCTGTGGACTAGCTGGACTTATAGTTCATAGCCTGCGGACTAGCTGGGAACATCATAGCTTATAGCCTGTGACTAGCTGGGGACATCATAGCCTATGGACTAGCTGGACTTTATAGCTCATAGCCTGTGGACTAGCTGGGAACATCATAGCTTATAGTCTGTGACTAGCTGGGGACATCATAGCCTGTGACTAGCTGGGGACATCATAGCCTATAGCCTGTGGACTAGCTGGGGACATCATAGCCTGTGGACTAGCTGGACTTTATAGCTCATAGCCTGTGACTAGCTGGGGACTGGGGTCATCATAGCTCATAGCTTTGCAGTCTGTGCTTGGGGCTGTTTGGAGGTAGATGGAAACAGGTGATCAAAATGGGTGTTTGAATGGTATTTGTTCTGTTAACCCATCACATTTGGACTATGATTATGGTTATGAGATACACCTGGTGCTGAAGATGACCTGTGTACATGTTTGAGAGTGTAGACAAAACAATTGTATATGGTAAACAATCAACATGTACACCTATGTCGGTATGTGCACACGCGCACACACACCCAAATGAACACACTGACAGGACAATGACATGTAGGCTGTAGCAACTGGGTAAAAGCTGTTTTTATTTTTTATTTTTTTGCTGTTTGTTGTTGCTTGTTTTGTTTTCTGTAATGGATGAGGTTGTGTGACTCAGGTAACTGTGAATTGTGCAGAACCTTGTCCAATGAAGCTTTGAGCTGTTTTTTACTGTTCAAAACTAACCTGATCTGTGTGTTTTAGATGCATACATATGCAAGTGGTTATTGAATACCTCATTTATCAATTTATATTGTTTTTTTTCTTTTTTTTTTCTTTTTTGGCTTAAAGTTGTACAATGCTCCATTATACAAAATGATCTATGGGGTGTGTGCATATTTTTGTACTATTGTTATTAATATTATTGACATGATAATAATTATGGTATTACTGATAGTTTTTTTTCTCTTTGAATTCATAACAGAAAAATTATGGACAAAACCCATGTGAATGCTTGTTAATTTGGTTTGTGCTGATTGTATTTAAAAAGAGGAGCACTTTCCCCAAAGGTGATTTTAACACATCCAGTTTTGTTCTCATTAGTAATATAAGAATAAGGTTCTCAGGGCTTTAGAAATCTATGTCATGATAAAACTTTTACTTTATATCTGACACCTTGTGTCTCGTCTGTATTTTTCGTGCATACTTAATTAATTAAGGTTGAATGTGTGGTCCTGAAGTTTAGTTAGGCTAACTATTTTCCACTTGCTACACACACACACACACAGACACACTCATTCTCTCTCTCTCTCTCACATTTCACCTCCACTCATCTTGTGGGGGTGGGGGGAGATGGAACAGGTGAGGGTGATCTAGTGAGTGTGATATGACAGATGATGACAGGAAGTGTGCTGCTGTTACTCTCTTTGCCTCTGCAATTTCTGCCATTTGACCACATTCTGGTCTACAACAGGAGGTCGACTAGAAATCGTGAAGCGTTGCTCACCATGTTCACGCTAGAATGCAGAGAGGGGGATTTTTGAATCTCGCATACCAGACATATGTGTAATGCTGCATCCAGACTGCACATAGCACCCTCACCCCCATCAGTTATTTAATACGTCCTGAGCATATCAGAATATTTTACCTGAGGGTGAATGAAGGTCATGGAATACAAATACACAAAGAAGAAAAAGTAATTGTACTGTATCTAGTTTTCAGTTCTACAGCTTTTAGTTTTTTTTGTGCTGAAACCTGAAATACCATGCTATTTTCAGTTTTTATCTTCCTTAAAGAAAGTTAAAAACTGGTCAATAACCAATAAAATCCATGAGTCGAGCCATGGGAATACAGGTTAACTAAAAGACTTGACTGTAACTGTCTGGAATGGCTACATCCTGTTTAAGAAGCCTTACTTGCCCTCTATGACAAAGCCGATTATATTATCATAGCATGGACTTTGATTCAAAGACATTTGATATTAGCACAGAAAAGAGCTTCAATACCTAAAAAAATAATGATTATAAATGGTTATAATTGTGCCTTGAGCAAAACAATTGTTAACAACTGACCTCAAAGGGCTCAGGATTGGAAACAGTTCTATAACTTGTTTCAAAGTAGCCAAGAAGTGACAAAGACACACCATCGTGGTTCATATTATGGTTTATTTAGTACAAAAATAGATGTAATTTTTAGTAACAGAAAGTTTGAAAAAAGAGCTTCACATTATGTAAGGGAGATTACAAATGACAAAATATACTATTATCTAAGATAAACACAACAAAATTAGAACAACCTCAGTCTTTTCTTTTATAAAAAATATCACATCTGCTGTTGGAACTACATTAAAATAAAAATATAACGGAACATGTGCTGTGAACAATTGTGCCCCCCCAGTGTCAACCCCTGACATTCATACAGCTGTCACCATCTCTTCCACCATCATTTTGCCATCTCCTCCACCATGGCCATTTTGTATTCCTAACAACTTAACAGACCCTCATGTCTGTTTACGATGAAAACAGTCCTTGTTTTTCTGGTGCGAACTTTCCTTCCACTAGAGCCTAATATTCCCTGGACTGTTTTCTCTCTCAACACCTGACAGTCATGCAGGTCACGCCTCACACCACCCATTCAATAGGAATGCAGCTTAAGTAATCCACATCCTCATTGCCCCACTCCCTTGCTGTTTGATCTCGTTTTATGATACGATTATGAGCACATTACACTACTTCTGTTTATTCTATCCCGATACAAACTCACGTTTGTGTAGTTGTGCAAATGCTCCCTAGAGGCTATACAGGCATTCGATTCACACTTTTCTCATCACTTGAAGATTTAGACTATGCAGATGATCTGGCTCTTCTCTCACATACTCATCGACACACGCAGGAGAAAACATCCCGCCTTAGTGACTTTGGTCAGAAGATTGGCTTAGAGATCAACCATAAGAAGACAGAAGTATTAACTCTAAACATTCCTAACCCCTCACCAATTAAAGTTAATGGAGAAGAGTATCCCCAAACTAATGAATTCACATATTTTTACTATTAACAATGAGGGGGGTACAGACAAAGACATTAAGAATCGTCTCAATAAGGCAAGAAATGCTTTTTACATACTGAATAATACATGGCTCTCAC
The DNA here is from genome assembly GCF_018492685.1 of Alosa sapidissima. Classification (NCBI taxonomy): domain Eukaryota; kingdom Metazoa; phylum Chordata; class Actinopteri; order Clupeiformes; family Clupeidae; genus Alosa; species Alosa sapidissima. The sequence goes on along the minus strand of NC_055970.1, from coordinate 20,605,579 downwards.
AACAATACTCTACAAAGACCAAACTCAAATTATATCAGAGCTGTGTTTTATCCACCCTTTTGTATGGCTCTGAATGCTGGAGAATGGTAAAAAGAGACCTCATCAGTCTGTCAACCTTCCACACCAATTTTTTTTTGGCCAAACACAATCTCAAATGAAGAACTGTATCAGAATTGTCAACAAGAATGCATCGCGACCATCTTCATGAAAAGAAGGTGGAGATGGATAGGACATGTTTTGAGAAAAGATCCTACTGATATTACAAGAATAGCTCTACATTGGACACCAGAGAGGAAAAGAAAGAGATGAAGACCTAAGAACACATGGAGAAGAATTGTGTCGAAGAAGATGCAGAGCCTAAACCACTCATGGGGCAATATTCAACGACTCGCCCAGGATAGACTGGTGTGGAAAACTTTTGTTGCTGCCCTACATGCATGAAGGCATTAAGGGCAGTAAGTAAGTAAGTAGAGGCTATACGGAATTATTACTCCTATATTACATAGTATATTATTATCATTAGGCTATTATTATCAATATCAATATTATCATTGTTTTATTTTAATGTATGTTATCATATTTTTATGTAGTACCGGTATTTAGAAATATTTTCATGAAAAAACTTTTCAATGTGAAATACTATGTTATTATATTACATTATTGGGCTTTGAAATGTGAGAAATGTTAATATTTTGTGTACACAACCATTCAGTCAATGGCTGTGAGAGGACAAGAATGTTCACCTGTGGTCAACAACTAGATTGAGTAAACCCAGACCAGGATTACCATAGGCCATCTTGTTGCCTCATGTCCAAACAGCTCTCCTATACCAACAGTCATAGCAAACAAGGGTGTGAGTTCATACGAATAAGTGTTGGGTTACACATCATTGCAATGGATTCAGACGCCAGCCTACCGCACTGTAGTCATGCTTTCCTTGGAACAGTTGATGAGCATAGCATATGAGATAGCAGATGATAAATACAGCATTCAAATAGGATGGGCTAACAAAGGGTCACTATACTTTATGGACCTATTCTGCGACACACCCAAGCCACAACAATATCAGCGGGTTATCAAGATTTCTTTCACTCTCTCGCTCTAATAAATAAATAAAGGATCTCGAGATACATGCTGAACAGCTGTAAAGAACACCCTGATCTCAACACACAGATAAGGCAATAGGGAAGCACTCAGAACAGAACACAACACTGAGCAGGTGCAACAGGCCTCTAACATGTCAGAGTAAGCAGGAGCGCCAGCAAGGCCAACGCCAGTGGAGAGCTCTTCAGTCCTGCTACCCCACTGGTCATCCTCAGCTGGTAGTGGGCCACTGTCTTCTGGTAGTCTCCCTCCTGGGCTACACACTCGTACCCGCCCTCGTCTGCAGACCCCATGCCCTCTATCAGCAGCACTAACTGCTCCTGCTTCTGGTCCTCGAGCGACTGCCTCTCCTCTCCATCCTTCAGCCAGCGGTACGTGGCATGGTGGGAGTCAATGGGGCAGGCCAGGTAGTGTCTGGAGGACTCAGGCACATCCTTGGAAGGAGGACCAGGGACAGGCTTATCTACACCTGATCCAAAGGGAGCGCTGCGATACGCTACAAGGGCAGAGGACATATCTGGTTATTAATTCATCCATTTATTCATACATGTACTCGCTCATTCATTTAGATTCTGACTATCTTGTCCCTCTCTTCCTTATAATATGCTTTCCATCCTCCACGTCTTTCACCGTCGCCTTTCTCAAAAGCTGGTGACTCCTTACACATTCAAAAAAGATCATGTGCCTGCCAAGCAGCCTGCGTGGATGACTGAACACAAACAGGAACCAGACGCCTAAATTCTGGTTAACACAGTCCCACCTGTGTGTGTGTGTGTGTGTGTGTGTGTGTGTGTGTGCGTGTGTGTGTGTGTGTGTAGGAGGGGGGTAATAAGGGAGAGGACCTGAGACAAGAGGGGGGCATGGAAGGACTTACGGGTGCAGTCATGGTAATTTCCGTTGAGAACATCCTGAGTCAGACCACTGCGAAGATAAAAGAGTAGAATTCCAAATTATGAGAAACAAAATGTCAGTTTGCTTGTGGTGTTGGTAGAGCTTAATGGTGATAAATTAAATAGAATCACATGGTTGAACTTCCTGAACACTGAGAGGATGTGTGCTGTATCTAGGTGGGTGTTTGTGTGTCAATGGTTGTGGTTGTGTGTGGGTGTGTGTGTAGGGGGATGGGGCCGTATTCTGACAAAAAGTAATGTAGGCCTACAGATAAGGTACATTACTGAATATCCTCATATCATACTTCTCCTTTTCAGTTTCCAGAAACGTAGGTGTTAATTCCTTGCTTACAGGAGGAATTAAACAGTTCTAAAAGTTACAAATGAGTCATGACCATTATACAATGGGTCTCTCATTTTCACATTATTGTGATAAAGATCTGTAATATTATTATTATATTATAGAGGAAAAGGCAAATCACTAACGGGAAAATGAATGACGGAGTAATTAACCAATCACGTTGTCGGAAGCGGAATGATGGACATTTTGTCTTACCATCACTATGGTAACATCCAGGCTTGGAATTTCACCATTTTAGGGGCAAGGCCACTTGGCCTTCAATTAGATTTTTAAAGAGGCATCACGGCCAACGCAAGGGGCAAGGACGGCCATGGCCGTCGTGGCCGCCGTGAAATTCCTACTCTGGTAACATCCATGCTGCAATGGACCTCTGAAATTTGCCTACAAAAACGACTCAAAGCTGCCATCATTGCCCATATATGGAGATCCGTATCTCCTTATATGGGCAAAGATGGTACCCAGATCTCCTTAGATGGCAGCTTTAGGTTCTTTTTGTAGCCGAATTCAGAGGTCTATACTCTAACTGCCTGGAGGCGTTACCAAGATGGCCGCTGAGTGACAAGACTGGCCTGAAAGGACTTTGGTAACAACCACTTCTCTTTGTCTCATTTCTCATGTGCACAACAAGGCAACGTATAAAGACTCACACATCTCTTTCTGTAGCATGAATGTACAGTATTACTTCTGCAAAAGTATTCTAATCACTACAGAAGCAGCACAACTCTTTTTGTGCCACCACTGCCAACAAGCCCACAATGTGACAATGTGTGATATGGTTCAGTTCTATGTACTGTAAGGACAACCACACATTTCTGAGTAATGAGACAGGACAACTAAATGTAGCAACTGTGTGTGTGTGAGAGAGAGAGAGAGAGAGAGAGAGAGAGAGAGAGAACTCTTACTCTGAATAAGGTGCACATGTCTTACGGCCGCTGTCCCAGCCACAGTAGGGATCTCTTGCTAAGACACAGTCAGCACACTGGTTCTCGTACACACTGCAGTTCCTCAGGTCAATCTGAACCACCTCATCACTGGAGCTCACGTAGAGTTTCTTCTGCAAAACGCCCAAATGGAGTGAACACTTTTATCTTCTGAGATGGAAGTGGAAGTGCACATTTATGTGTAGGGGTTTGTATAGCATTTAACTGGAAACGAGAGAGAGGGAGTGATAGACATAGCCAGGGTGAGATAAAGAGAGGGGTGTTTTAACACTGACACTCGATAAACAGATAAGAGAAAAGGCTAGAAAGAGAAGTGGCAAACACATGACATACACAACAGGATGCTTTTTGTCACACACAAGCTTTTTGTCACACACAATGAATATTATTAGTTTGATTACTTAAACACATTTGAGGTATTAGTCATGTATTAATTACTGGTGGACCAAGCAATTGTTCCTGCCCTCTCCAAAGTATAAAAAAGTGTGGGCTAAGACGATGGAGCCTTGGACTAACACTAATCCTTTTCACATGAGCGGGTGGTGGGCCACATGAGGAATGACCAGTGTGCTGGCATTCAAAATAGAGAAACAGTCAGACAGTGAAATTGAACAGCACTGTGGTTTTTAAAAGGGCACTTATACTGTAAAACACATTGGCTTAGTACAGCCACCAAAACAATAACTGTGGTGCATCACATTTTTATCCCGAGCAGCAAAATGCTTTTTTCCCTATACCTTACTGTGCATAAACATCATTAAGGAGAGCCTTTTAATCTTTATTTACAATCGGTGTCTTTAGGAACGTGGTAAATGGTAAATGTGTTCTTCCGTGTTAACAGGATTATTACAGCTTTAAATGGGGCTTAGCATGCCCTCACTGTCAGCAAAGAGGTTTGTTGTATAGTTTTCTCAGTGATTAATTTAAAAATAGAATATTTCCCATTCAAGAAGTTGAATACCCTAACGGTTATTCCTCTGGAGTTTTATTGACCACAAGTTTGGAGTTTTGGGTTATGTTTCGGTTAAAGGTCTTTATCTAGAAAGACCAGATTACAGTATCTTGTCCTCCTCCTGCTCACTCCTCCCCCACCCTCAGTCGCGCTCTCCTGAGACTGGGCTCTCTCAGCTGACTACAGCATGCTACAGCAGAGTAGCAGTTTGTAGTCATGTTTGTGGCCTATTATAGGTCAGTTGTTTTGAGTAACATGATTATTTTTATTGTTGTGGAAATCCAGTCCCAGATGATGACATTGACGTGAAACTAGAGTTTCCCAAGCATGTGTGTACACAAGTGTGCTGTGTGATACCCTTGCATTAGACATGTGGAAACCAGGGAATTAGGAAATACGGGTTCCGGTTTCAGAGTTTCCTATTTACTGTCAGGGTCATAAACTCATCAAGAACATCAATTGTAAGTAACCACTAGTGCTTTTCCATGCTGGGATAGACTGTGGAGGACTCACCTCAGAATTGTCCAGTAACATGCTGAGGATCTGTGTTCCGGATTCAAATGGATGATACTCCGCGATGATGAAAGGTGAGGTGGAGTTCTCCAGGACTTTGTGAACCACACCGCTCTCTTTGGTGAACATCGGCAAAAACACAAACAAAAATAGCAAGTAACATGAGAGACATCACATGAGAAGACCACAATTATATTGTTGTGATCAACTTGTGATATGGTGGTTTGGTGTTACACTGTCAACAAGCAAAAGGTGTTTGAAACGTCCTGTAGACTGGAAATGTTTCATGACTCATTACAGAATAACATGTGGGTTTGCATGAAGTTGTTTTCAAAACTGGGATTACAGAACATGGCAGCCAACATGGAAATTCTTTCAGGATTCAGGCATTACATCACACTAGAAAGAAAACCCTTCATACAGATACTGCTTCAAACAGAAAACATGTCACTGAGCTTTAAAGTCATATGCAGTGAGAACAAACCACAAACAGCTGATATCAATAACACAATAGTCATGACTGTCACAATCATATATGTAGCTTCTGTTTCATTGTGACTTGTGGACTCATTGGTCACCACTAGTGACAGATTACAGTTAAACGGGATAGTGAATTTGGCCACAACTTCAGAGAATACAAATGGCATGCTAGTTACGACTACTGTATGAGGGGGTCTTTGGAAAGTTTTCAACGCCACAATGGGTCCTCGGAACCAAAAAATTGAGAACACCTGGTCTAACAGGTATATAGGAAAGTGGATGACATGAAGTGAAAGTACCACATTAAGATACACAAAAGTAAAAGTTCCCTTTGACATGGTTCAAATCCTGGTTCTGTTGTTTCTGAAAGTTTCTCCTATTGATGCATATAACCTCAATCTGGATTATGTCTGCTTTTAAAAGGTGGAAGTGTGCTGTTTTCATACATACATATGCCGGAATACCTAATCAATCGCTCTTAACACCTCCTACTTCCATGTTTTTGCACAATACTCCCACTTGTTCCTTAAAGGGATGATGCTTTTTCTCTACGAAACTCCCCCTCACTCAGTCTGAAGCTCTTTTCCTTTTCTTTGCACCTTCCGTCAAGGGTTTTCGCTGCGTCTTCGCCGGCTCTGCCATTATACACACGTTTGCAACAATCGCTAGCGTTTCGTTAGCCTGCGTCTGTGCTGTTGATGCAGCATGTAAACTGATCCTGCTTCGGTCGGCGGGTACGATACACTGAACTGGCAAGCGGGATATTCTTCCTACAGGCAGTAGGGGCGGGCGAGAGAGTCTTCATTCGCCCTGTAATGAGTCATTTAACCATATACCAACTTACGAAGATGAGTAATTAACACCAAAACGTTGCCTGGTGTCCCTTTAACCTACCCATAAATGCATGAGTAAGAGAAGCATAGCTTGCCTGACAGCTCGCCTTAGTTCCTCGAACCACCAACACTGTTGACTCATACATAAAATAGGCCACAGTGACACTCTTCTTGCTTCTGTACGCATTGACCTTAACATGCAAAGATATACGTGCACTACAATAACAGCTGTTGTGACTAGTTTGGTTACAGTGAACTGTACAGCTCTACGGCTATCTAAGTACTGTAGTGTTTTATGCAGGTGTTTTAGTCTCCTACCCATGGACAGCAGTAGGACCTTGTGTCCCTCCTGTCCCACTGTCCCTCCAACACGGTCCACCTGGATGTGGCTGTAGTGGCGGCGACTGACCAACAGGGGGTTGCTGTTTCCTATGGGCCTCACCCAATTCGCCATCTCTGGATTCCTCTTCATGTACTTGAGCAAGTTAGAAGGGAGTCTCTTACTGTCCTGGACACACTGGTCAGAGAGAAGGTGTAGATGAGATGGTGATCTTCGACAATGTTTGTTAAAGGAACAGTCCTAGATCCTGGCTAAAGAATGTTGATATGTGAGATTAACAGCCAAATGTACCCGTCCCTGTCATGAGGCTTGGATACTGTGTGTGAAGAGCCTTGAATTTTAAGTCAGCAGTGTAGTCAAAGGCAGTTTCTACCAATTAAGAACCATAGCCAAGCTGAAACCTATTCTGTCCGCAACTGATCTTGAAACCGTTGTCCATGCCTTCATCCTCTCCCGCTTACTGCAATTCTCTGTACATTGGCATGTCACAATCAAATCTAAATAAACTCCAGCTGGTACAAAACGCTGCTGCTAGGCTCCTCACCAACACCAAAAAGAGTGATCACATAACACCAATTTTAGCTCAGCTACACTGGCTTCCGGTCAAATTCAGGATTGAGTTTAAAATTTCACTTTTTGTTTTTAAAGCCCTTAAAGGTTTAGCCCCACCTTACATCTCTGAACTTCTGCCCCCACACTCTACTACCAGGTCACTCAGGTCACAAGACCAACTACTGCTTGCTGTTCCATGTAGCCTAAACGCTTCAAAACCCGTGGTGACCAAGCTTTTTCTGTAGCTGCTCCAAAGCTCTGGAATACCCTTCCTCCACATATCAAATCCTCCCCTACAATTACCTCCTTCAAATCCAATCTCAAGACATATTTTTTCTCACTTGCTTTTAATACAGTATGATGTTTTTGGTCTTGTTTTAATTTTCTTATTTATTTTTATTTATCTTATCTATTTTCTTGTCACTGCTACTAATGCTGTCTTGCTACAAATAATCACACTTAGTTTGTGTAGATGTATGGCCTTTGTGTAGATGTATGGTCTTATTGTTATGACTTATTAGCTAACCTTTTCTTTGTGTTTGTTCAGCACTTTGGCTCAACCCTGTTGTTTTTAAATGTGCTATATAAATAAATGACTTGACTCGACTTGAATAATATTTGTTGGTCTGAGCCTCTTTGTGTGTTTGCCATTTACAGAGCACTCTGTATGAAGACTAAGGTCTTCTTGAGGGCACAACCAAATGTTAACGACATTGAGATACATTCACAGAATTTTACAAAACATGTACTGAATTCATGTACTTTAATCAAGGGCTGCAGTTTTAAATATGTTTAGTGACCCTTGTGTAAAGGCCTAGAATGCAGCATGGTCAAAAGTGCAAAAGGTCGTCCTACCTCTCCAGGACGTTTTGACAGAGTTTCTGTGGGTTCTGTTGTAGAGCTGGAGAAGGTGGAATCAATGTCCTTCATGGCATACACACACACTGCTCTCATGTCCCTGCATACACACACACACACATTTTCAGTTTCCATTTACAACCTGTTAAACCAGTTCTTCACACATTTCTTTTACATATCAACATGCCCTCTAAAAAGGAAGTGAAAAGAATATCTAATTTAGACGTCAGGCGTCACTTGCTAAAATCGCCCACACTTCCCTCAAAGCAAGACGCAAACTAATCATCTTCTTGCATGAACCTTGTAAACCTGAGGGCAAACTTCTGCTGCCTATTTTACTCCTCCTGTGAGTTTCTCTTCTCTCTGCTACTTTTAGCATGTCTGGTGAACTCAAATGGCCCCTGCGTAGCGTACCAGCCGTTTTTGAAGAGCCCGTAGACCCGGTCGTCTCCTCCGTCCTCAGACGGCAGCATGGCCACGTCCAGCAGCTCGGTGTAGTACAGCTTCCTGCTGGGGTCTCCGCAGGACAGCCAGCTGCTCAGCTGGGACGTCCACTGGAACTGCAGGGTGTCCTTTGAACCTCCGAGATCAGCCTGTAGAAGAACATCTCAGATGAATCCCGTTCCGGGAAGCTTTGTTTGTGTTTCTCAAATGAAGGGCATTCCCTCTCCATGGGACAGATGCACTTTCTGGGATATTGTACTCATGTCACTTTCACTTGATTCTGTTCACTACTTTAATGGCCTGAGTAGTCATACAGTAGGTAAGGCAAGTTGTTCTTACCTTGCAGATCTGGGAGACACGTGGGGTGAAAATGTCAGAGTTCTGGTCCTGATTCTTCTCTGTGTAGAATGCATACAGCTTATCTTGCAAGTCATCCATTTTATTTCTTCTTTCTATAATCTTCACATACCTTTGATCTGTGGGACAGAAATGTATAGCTAATTTAGTTATTATGTCTCTTTGCCTTACTCAGTGCTGGTAAGGCATTCAAAATGATACAGTTGTTCACTTTTTCCTTTTATGATCTTCACATAAAATATTATTGATCTACAAGGCAGAATTTGCATTTAATTTAGTTTCAATTGATCTAACAGCATCACTGATAGGCCACAAACAAAATGACATACAGTTTTCAGGAATACCAGTACAACACTGACATTTATGCTAACTTTATGCTTTTGTTGAATTTTACCCGAGCTGCTCACCTGAACGGCTTGAGGGAGGCGTCATATTGTCACTGTCAGTAGATAAACGCTTTCTGTAGATGCCATCTTTATCCTTTACACCAGACAGTGTGGTGTAGAGAAAATCCCCTAAGGAATGAACACATCTGTATTGATTACTGTTCAATACACGCACATGCACACACACACTCTCTATCTCTCTCTCTCTCGCTCTCTCTCTCCCTCTCACACATGCAAAAACCCTATCGTCATGTACTGACATAAGTAAAGTAGGGATTAATAAAGTTCAGAGGGTTGCACCACAATGTTCCCTCTGCAGAGTCATTTATCTGTTTGTCAGTGGGGTTAGACTTGACACCAACAGAGCATTAGCCTACTTCATTTACTAGAACAACAAACCCTAAGTCAGCAGCTTCAACCTACCAGTAAGAAGTGCTGGTTCTCCACCTCCATAGACGTCTTTACAATGGTGTGTTAAGCCATTGACATCCTATAAAACAAATACTCAAGTTCATGTACATGGAGTTACCAATGAGCCCATGAGTCCAACACTGTAACTTAGAGGTTATAGGCTGGGCACTCCCCTCAGGATTCTCTTCACAGTGCTGGTGAATTTGATGCTGTTACAAATATTTTAAATCAAGTAACTGAATTAAAACCAGAAAGAAAATAATGGATTTACTTGTGATACAGTCACAGTGCTCAACAAACCTATATTTATGTATGTGGGTAAACTAAAATACCGGACTCTGTCACAAGTTGACCTGTCATAATTCACACTCTTCCAGCCGATGTTGCAAGTTTCACAAGTCTGAGTACGAAACTAACAGTGCAATGGTACAAGGCAGATAACATTTCCGTCTCCTTGTTATTTGAAGTCTTCATCACTAATTGTCAACCAAATATTGTTTTACAAAGAAATAATAGTTGAACTAATGTCATCTATGATCATCCAACTTCTACCCTGTGCAGTTTTTCAAAATTTTTGCAGGGGTTTGCCACGCCATAATGAACCATGTAATTGTTACCCTGTACCTTGTAGCAGCAGTGAGCTCCCTCATCTTTCTCTGTGCACACAAACAGAGGGTAAGCATCTCTCCCTGGCTGCATCACCGTGATAGGACAGCTCTGAATGGTGACACGAGACGGATCAATATTCAGACATCATCAGTTAAATTATTGTACAGTCAAAAGTGTTTGCAATCAGTTAAACATTGAGGTGATTTCAAATGTGCGTGTGCGTGTGTGTGTGCGTACTTCTGGTGCAATACTTCACGATACTAACCTTGTCACACTCAATTGGAATTTTCTTCACCTAAACAGAACACACATGAGCAGAGTCTGCATAATCAAATCACTCATAAGCAAATCACTCATAAGCATATCAAATTATAATTTTGGAATGTAGAAAAAGAAGTACAGTGCTTCTGTAAAGTGCTTTGTCCTTTAACAAGTTGGCAAATCTCACACTATCACACAATGGAACTAGTGTCTCACAGGTTTCACAGTGCTCTAGACATGATCTCATGAAGGTTAGGTTACTGTGTATACTGTAAATACAACAAGTCCCCTTACCACTGCGTTCCTTTGATTCTCCGGAAAAACGAGGCGAGATAAATGTTGATCACCGCCAGCATAAATATCCCCTTGAGTTCCCAGAATCAGCTTCATCCTGGAGAGTGGTTTCTCCAGCTTCCCCCGTTTAAACGCCATACCTGAAAGGACGGGCACATATCAACACACCACAAGCTACGAGATTTATAAAGTGTGGAACCATCTGTATGTGAAGCCTCGCTGTAAAAACATATCTCATAGACAAGGTCAATTTTAAGCCGAGTTTGAAAGACTCAGGTAACTCAACTAGGTAAAACAGTTGCACTCCACATCAATCCATAACATGCAGGCAATAAAAGTCCATTAGGCTCTCCATTCTCCACGGCAACACTTCAACGCTTTAATTTAGTTTAATTTATGTACCATTAACAGTTAAAGGTAGAGTCCTCCAATCTCAAGGTACTTTAAAAAGCCTACACCTTGAGCCCCCTGGACCAAATACAAAGGTGATGTTAACAAGGAAGGGATCTTGAGCAGTACCTGACTTCTAAGGACGTATAAAGCCCTTAGGGGTTTAGTTTTATTTACAGACTTATATTGTATTTGTGGTATTTGACACCATGGCCCATATTGACTTAGGAAAATGAAACTGGCAAGACTTACTATCCAGTATGGTTCAATGTGATCCCTCATATACCTGTGATGACTAGAATGTGATGACTATGATGTGGGCAGACAATATGTTTGGGAGGCAAGTCTGACCTCAATCCAAGTGTATACAACTCTGCTGCACCTTGTCCTGTTGACGCAGTTAAGAAATATTTTGGCTGGAAACTCTTTGTTAGTGTGCACCAGAGGTGCATTGAGTTTTCTAAAGCGTAAGGGAAAAATTTAATTTCCACCACACTTCAAATTATGTTCTTTATTTGCAGATTATACAATATAATGCATTATGTTACATTATATAGTATATGTCCTCATTTCGTGGTGGAAATGACATTCTCACAGTTATCAGCCATATAAACACATTCCATTGCCATGCCCAGTCACTTTTGGAGATAGGACACAATGTATCCAAAATACACACAACTGCACTTTCCCCCCCACTTATTTTGCATATTGACAAAGTTACAGCTGCGGTGGAAATGATGTTGAATAAAAATACTCTATTCTTCAGTGATGGTTACAATTATCTTTCTTCAGTTTCCGATCACCACATGTCTCTAGTATTTGGCATCAACCTTACTCTTTACTAACACTATGTTTTCCCTTGGTAAACAAATAAACATTTTTATGTAAAAAGTATATATGACTGGATATAGTTTGTTGTGGCGGAAAACCTGGGGACACTGATGTTTTCCTTAAAAAATAGTATAAATTAATTTTTTGCATTAGAAATTGAAATGGTGTGTATATTTAACTCGTTCTTGCAACAAACATGGTACAACATCTAGATTTAATGCATTTTAGTGTATTTTAACAGATAAATATCACAAGTCTAGGTTGGGGACATGCTCAAAACAGCCAAATCCACTAATAGAAGCCCCTCTAAGAGCAGTAAAAGATAATATCAATAATGTTAATGTCAAAACACACACACACACACACACACACACACACATATCTGACTTTCTCCAACTTTTGCACATCTCCATAGAACTTTTTATTTATTATTTTTGATTTCTCCTCCATCTATCTACCCATGTCCTTGATTGCCTAGCCTTTCTGCCCCCACCCCCCCCATCCCCAACACACACACACAAAACACACACACTTACATCATCACTGTCATCACCTCACATACATACAGCACACTGCTTGCTACAGTAAGCCTCCTCTACATACTTGCTGCACACTGCCCCCCCCCCTCCCTACAATCACAGCACATTGTCTTCAGGATCTTCTCCAACACACATCCTCTACATACTTACAGCACACTGCCCCCACCTACCCACACACACACTACACACACACACACAAAGTGACTGCTCCACTCCCCTCCCGCCCACACACACATCTTCACTGTCATCACCCCCCCCCCCCCCCCCCCCCCCAATACACAGCACATTGTCTCATGAGGAAGCTTCTCCAACACACATATTGCACACTGCCCTCTCCCCACATACACAGCACACTATCCCATCTCCCCTGTCATCCCCCCAACACACACACCAAGACCCCTGGCAGTTGGGTTAGCCCCTTGAGCCGTGGATCTGCCCAAGGTTTCTTCCTTGGTAAGGGAGTTTTTCCTTGCCCCTGTTGCTCTTGGGTGCTCCTTGTTGCTGCCCCCCCCCCCTCAATCCTCCCCCACCTTTCTTATGCAGCCCTTGCCACTTAATCTACTAAACCCATGGGCGTAGGTTTAGGGTAATAATTTTGACTGATAAATAAGGTGTTCTACACACCAAAACTATTGCCACAACTTTCCCCCGAAATACATTTGCATTAAACTGCATTTTACCTGAATGTGATGTGAGACAGCATACACCATATATTACAATAGGTAAAACACATGAAGTTACTAGGGATGCACAATATTATTGGTATGACATCGGATAATCTGCGGGGTGGTGGTAGTGTAGCGGTTAAGGAACTGGGCGAGCGTGCAGTAGCTTGAAAGTTGTCGGTTCAATTCCCGGCTTCCACCGTTGTGCCCTTGAGCAAGGCACTTAACCCCAAGTTGCTCCGGGGACAATGTAATCCCTTGTAATATAGTTGACATATGTAAGTCGCTTTGGCTAAAAAAAATGCGTCAGCCAAATGTAATGTAATCTAATCTAATAACAGCTTAGATATGAACATTTCTATAGACATTCTTGCAGATAAATCAACAATGCTATAGCCTAATTGGCACAATATTTTAGAGAGCATTATACAAATATGTTAAAATAGGATGCGATTGAAATTTTACTTAAAAATATCATGTGTCAAATCTCAAATTGCATATTTTACATATACACCATGTTGCAATGAGCCCCTTTCTATTCATGAGCAAGTGTCTATGTCTTAAAGTATTTAGGGTAGAAGGAATGAGAAAGAAAGTTTTATATCTGTATCTGTAACAACTACTTCATTACAATGAGAGTAATATAGTCAATTACAGGAGAGGCCCTGCAGTGGTTCTTAAACTGGGGGTCGCCTAAAACTGGGATTAAAACTTTAAAACTTTTCCCCCACAGTTATACATTGGATGAGTGCTACTGTAGTAATCCATTGGAAAATAATAAATCAGATTGTCAAAGGCTGCTATTGACATTAATGCCTTTGGTGTCGACATAGCCTACCTATGAGAGCAGATATTTTCTGCCTCTGCATCCAATCCATCTCGCCTCATTTACCAATCTCGCCATTTGGAGAGAAGGGGGTCACGAGTCTTGGCCCATGTTTTTTGAGGAGTCGCCGACAAAACATTTAACTGCCATAAGGGGTTCATATTTTGTTACTCAGCCAATGTTCTGGGTCTGGTGGACCCACCACATTATACGGTTTTTAAATCATTACAGCCATACCAATTTATATAAAAAATACTCATCAGATTACCCTGGGAAATGAATAAGGTGATTGGCTGAACCGGTGCTCTTATCCAGAGCAATTTACAGTCAACTAACGACAGAGACTAGGCCTACAGCTTTTATAACTGTATTTCTTAACTGGATATAACTTTGAATATACCTAATATAGATATAGATAACAGAAAAAACAGCCATCCAGAGGAGGATTTGTAGCCTAGGCTTAATCATTTAAAACACATGTGGGCCTAATCATAAATCGCATATTTTAACTGACAAACGTTTTTTCCTTTCAATAGGCAATATTTTTTTTTGCTGCGAAGGCAAATATAGGGTAAACTCTACCCTATCTCTTTGCCTTTGCAGCCAGACCATAATCTGGGTACCAGAAGCTCGCATGCTGAACGAATGGTAGACCATGACCAGCAGCAATATAAAACTATATTAGATTAAGGTTCTCGTAAGACAACACTTTACAGTCTATTACTTTTGGTCGTGTTTTCATCTATAGAAGGTTAATAGTAGGCTAAATGTAATAAATGTACATGTCACACCCATGGCTTGGAACTGCGGAAGCTTCCTGTGACATATGTTCTGAAAGAATTTACTGAATATAGCCTATGCTACAACAAGAACAACTCTTTACACTCACCATCTTTTGTCAATTTACGTCTAGCTGTGTGAGACGTCTCTGCCATTGAAAGTAAACTGATTCTTAAGAGAACGAGCGCAAGCACAACGAACCTATCCATGGTAATTCACTCTGAATATGAGCGGTAGAGTTGGCTGCTGCAGCTACTCGTGAGTGACGTCGGGAGGCGTGTAGCAGCCCTGTAAATAGCCTTGTGTCAAGGCTTATTAAAAATCATAATCTAATTACATGACAATAACTGAACCAATAACATAGGCCTAATAACTTTTTGGTAATAATGTAATAAGTTATCACGTTATTGACTGGTTATAACATTATTGGTTTGGTTAAAAAAATGGGGAAGGGGGGGTGGCACCTTACACACACCTTACACAGGCCCTGTCACTCCCCGATGTGAGTCGCTACCGGATGTCCACAGGTCTATACAATCAAGGACCTAGAGTGTGAATGCATGATGCTTGATTAATACACCTGATGAAGGGAAGTACCCCTGGCTGCAGTTTGTAGATCGAGGCTAGGCTCAATGTGGTGTGGGGCTTGGTAGTGCCCGGCCCCTTTAGGTCTGGCCAGGGAAGTACTCCTGGCTGCAGTTTGTAGATCGGGGCTAGGCTCAATGTGCTCACAATCAGCCTCATTTTGCGCCGCAAGCTGCAGCCAGGGGGGGCTTCTCGAATCAGATGAGAACAAAATCCTGAAATGCTCAGAGTTCCTGTCAATCACTAAAGGTGTCCCCCAGGGATCTGGGTCCAGTTCTTTTCACAACTTACATAAATTATATTGTCTCATTGTTAAATGGTCATCATGCTCATGCCGGTGACAGTGACACTATTCTGTATTGCATTGCTGATACTTGCCATCAATAATCTACCACTATCATTCAATGTTCCGCAAGAAGCCCTCATCAATCTTAAACTAGTGCTCAATACCAAGAAAACCAAACATATATATGTTCTCAAGATCCAGAAACATTTGTGGTATAATTTTGACCACACATTCAGGTGACAGATATAGAAATATAACCATTTTAAATGGCTCAATCATTGACAGGGTCACTGAATATAAACATCTTGGGATCTGGTCGGATGAGAAACTCAAATTCAAACTCATCTTTTCTTGCAGATAAACTGCAACAATACATTTTATAGAAACAACTTAAGTCTCCACATGTGTAGTAGGAAGATAATTACAGAAGCTTGTTTTATATCAGTTCTAGATTATGGTGATCTCTGTAGAGTCATTACGTAGAGAGTAGGCTGGTCATCCCTGGATGAACATGCAGTAGTATTTATTTATTTACAAAGACATTTTAGGTTATCTACCTCCACACATTTAAAGTATGCTTCAATCGAGGGCTGGCCCCTACCAGATCAGGCTAAACGATCTTTTAATACTCAATGTTCCCCGTGTCTGTTCTGATCTTGGAAAGTCAGCCTTATGCACCCACCTCCTAAAACAGTCTCCAATGCACCATACAACTAGAGCCATACCCTCTTACAGTCAGTTTAAATCTGTCATCACAAACCTTCCATCAGCATCTTGTAACTATTTTAAAATAAATTGTATTATGTTATGGTCGTTATTATGTTATTGATTGTTCCAAGGCATTAATCAGGCTACTGAACCCTGCCAACATCTGAAATTCTTATTGGTGTTATGTCTTCTAAAATTTGCTTTTTTGATGTAGTTAGTCATTTAAAGGAACTCTGTATAATTAGGAACACATATGGCAGTTTTCCATGGGCTTGACTTGTATAACAGTGGCGATCTGTGGTACAATGTGGTATTGCAAGAAACCTGGACCATCACTTGATTGTATTATTTAAAGGATATCTTTGGGGGGGGGGGGGGGGGCACATGATGCGTAACTTTGAATTATTAACCAGCTCATATCAAGACAATCAGTATGAACATGGTATAACTGTTTCAAGAGTATAATTGGATGCATTTTAGATTTCATAGCCCACATCAGTAAATACAGTGTAATATTTCGAGTTACAAGGAGTAGTCTAACAGTCCATCGGACCTTTGTGATTCAGGGAAGGGTTATTGAAATACAAAGTCTGAAAATACTGACTCCATTATCTTTTTTTCTTTCATCATTTAAAATTTTGGTTCCAATGACATCAGATATGGATAGGACCCCACACACGACCTTAAACAAAGGATGTGGTCTTAGCATCGAGGAAATAAAAATATTTGAATTGTCTCTTTTCAGGAAAGAGGAATGCAGTTTTTCTACCCACCAAACTCTGTACCCACCGGCCAATACAGACCGACCCCAATGTAAAAACTGTATGAACACCTCAGTTCAGTTGGTAATGAAAAGGCTTTTCTGTTGACCTCTCACAACCCTTTCCTCAGTACAGAACCCTAGAGGGGTCATTGCAAGATAGTTTTTGGTATATATTCAGAAAATGTGCGCTCATTTTACTAAATTGTGTGCACATTAATCGTGCGCTCATTTTACTAAATTTTGCTCTCAATTTAGTAAATTGTGCAAACGTTTGACTAAATAGTGCGCTCATTTTACTAAAATGTGCTCTCATTGAGAGCCTAGCAGCAAAGCTAGAATGCCTGGGTAAAAAGTGCTGAAATTTGGCAGGAAGTTTCCAGACACTCCACTGACCAGTCACACTCATTTATACAGACCTTTAAACACAGCCATGTAGCGCCATCAATGGATCAAAATTTGGCCGAAAAGTGGGTTGAAAAGTTATGAAATTCTGGAACTGATTCAGGACCGTCCCTTGACCACTCTCACCAATTTACAGAACTCTATAACCAACACTGTAGCGCCACCAATGGGTCAAACCTGGACTCGCATTCACGCATGTGACCATTAAATGGTGCATCCGAATCAGGCACCATTGGAATCCCTGGACCGACCTGAGTTCAATGACCCCTATTATGTCACTTTCCGCCGTATTGGACCTCTGCCTTATTGGATTTAATCCAAAAATCCAATACATTTTGATATACTAAGTCCAAACTTGGTAAAGGGACTTGGTACCTGATTGTGAGGACGCACTAGGAAATTGGCATCATTTGGGCTCTATAGGGGGCGCTGCGATACAAGAAGTGAGCTTATATCTCAGCAACACTTTGATGTATGAAGTCCAAACTTTGTACAGGGACATGGTAGCTGATTGTGAAGACATGCAAGGAAAGTGGTGTCATTTGGCCTCTAGGGGCGCTGTAATAAAGAAAGTAAGTTCATCTCAGCAACCCTTTGATGTACTAAAGCCAAACTTGGTACAGGGACATGGCACTTGATTGTGAGAACGCACCAACGGACCTATAGGGGCGCTGTAACAAAGTAAATGAGCTGATATCTCAGCCATTCTTTATCCAATTGCCATTAAATTTGCTGTTTAGCACCATAGCACCAATTTAGCACCATTCCTGCTAGTACTGCTAGACTCCCACATTGCTGCTTGCAGCTATATTTATAATTGTTGTTAATTGAGCGCGCAATTTAGTAAAATGAGAGCACAATATAGTAAAACGTGTGAACAATTTACTAATATGTGTGCTCGATTTCCTAAATTGAGAGCACAATTTAGTAAAATGAGAGCACTATTTAGTAAAACATGCACACAATTTAATAAAATGAGCGCACATTCTCTCGATACACCTAAAATATCTTGCAATGACACCTCCTGGGCTCCGTACCCCTGAGATAAGCACACAGGTTTTCTGGTAATTGTTATACTAGAGCTGAAACATGCTCAAGGGCGCGGGAAGGGGGGTGCTGAGGGTGCTGCAGCACCCCCTGCTGGCAGGAGATATATTTTTAAAAATGATTATATATATTTTTAAATAATTACTAATTCGCTGTCTGACATTATTTATATTTTTGTATGTGAAATGATGAGTCAAATAGCAAGGGTTATGGATAGGTTCGAATATAGGGGGGGGGGGGTTGAGAGAAATCGTCGGACATCCATTATTTTTGTTATTCAGCACCCCTGGTCAAAAATAGGTTTCCCGCGCCTGAACATGCTTGTCTTCTTTTTCAAACGTCTTCTTTCTTCTGTTTAAAACATTGTGTACATGATGTCATTCAGAGCTAAATGCAGATGAGTCCCAATAAATGGTGACTAAGAGTGTTCAATGAATGCAGGGCAGAACTGGGACAGTAGGCTACCCTCGTATTATAAATCCAAACAAGTGGCTCCACTTCACTACAACAACATAAAGCTCTCAAAATCCAGGAGACAAACATAGAGATGAGTCCCCTTAGCCAACTGATAATAGAATTGACTAATATCACACCTACTAATCTGACAGAAGTAAAAAAAAAAAAAACAAGACAAAATTCAATTATCAGAGAAAATCCACCCTATAGCAAAATTATTTAAAAGAAAGAAAAATATATTACATATTGCAACCAAGTCACCATAACCCAACACAAACTTAAAATGCTATATGAATACAAATTAGCCCCATGTCTTACTACATTAAAAGACAAAAAACCTACATACGCTTGATAATGTACAGACTCAGTGAGAACAATCTGGCCATAGAAGGAAGGTGAAAGCTAACCTGGCTGCCTAGAGAAGCCAGACTATGCCCTCACTGTAATCAAAGTGCTGTTGAAACAAATCTACATTTCCTAACTGAGTTCTCAGAACAAACAAATGAAAAGCTAAAATACATCTTAGGAGAAGTTAAAGAAACTGCACTAGTGCACTAGGATCTGCACTTCATGATAGTGAACTATGAATGCCATAAGTAGGATGGATGAATATGTCCCAATAGATAGAACCACCAAACATGCTCTGGTGCATAAGGCAGAGGACCTATCTGTAGGATATAGATGTGCATTCATGTCTCTTTTCTGTTGTCCTTTAAAGTACTTATAGACAGTATGCACAATATAGACAATATGAACAATATATACAGTATGTACAGGCAAGTTGCCATTGATATTGGGCTACACTTTTTTAGAGAACATCAGTGAGCAAATATTCATGATCATCTAATCCGAACACATGGAACTGGTTATGCGGTTGTCCAGAAACATTGCTCAAAAAGTTGCCCCATGTATCATTACCTTAAAGAATACCTTTGTTCACGTAAGACTCATAAATGAAACACATAAATCTATGGCTTGCGCTGTAGCAGTAAAACCTGCTGTGTGTCCTTTAGGAAGCTTCCCTAGTGTGCTGCTACCATAGAGCAGAAAACAAAAACGCCAGCAAGGCCAACACCAGTGGAGAGCTCTTCAGTCCCATTGCTCCACTGGTCATCCTCAGTTGGTAGTGGGCCACTGTCCTCTGGTAGTCTCCCTCCTGTGCCTCACACTCATACCCGCCCTCGTCTGCAGACCCCATGCCCTCTATCAGCAGCACTAACTGCTCCTGCTTCTCGTCCTCGAGCGACTGCCTCTCCTCTCCATCCTTCAGCCAGCGGTACGTGGCATGGTGGGAGTCAATGGGGCAGGACAGGTAGTGTCTGGACGACTCAGGAATGTGAACAGTCTCAGCAGCACCCTTATCTGGTCCACCTGTGCTCGGGAAGAAAAGGAGCAAAAGCCATTAAATGTGTTTTCTGTTATTTTTTTGATAGACTAGACAAATGTAAATGAAAACAAGTACACGCATCAGATGATTACATCCCCTAAAGACAATTACAGCACTGTCATTTGTTTGCCATATGAACACCACAAATGACCCATTCAAAAGGTAGAACAGATTGCGCTGTACGGGTGCACTGTACAGTGTGAACAGGGTTTCCACTCTGAATCAAATGTAAAATTCCATGACTTTTCCCTGACAAAAAAGCTGAATTTCCATGACTTACTATATAATGAATGGTACAATATACCGACCAATGATTTCATAGCAGCCACATAGCGTTCAAGAATCTTTTACTTTTTTAGAGTGGGAGATAATATAAATGGGCATTTAATAAACAAAGTTGGGCTACTCAAGCAAGCAGCACATCTAATAACCAGATATACACCAATTCTGCATGGAAATATTTGTATAATGTATTATTTTGGCAAGTACATTTTGAACTGCTACAACAATGATAAAGATGATAAAATGCCTTGACTTAACATGTCTGGAATAGATTTTCCAAAATTACATGACCCAACCCATTCAGCCCTTCCATGTTGTGAGTTGGGTTCGAGACAGCCTTTGAGAGACAAATGCCTGTGTGTGTGTGTGTGTGTGTGTGTGTGTGTGTAAGAGAGAGTGTGTGTGTATGTGTGTGTGTGTGTGTGTGTGGGAGGAAGAAAAAGACTTACTCTCTGCAGCGCATTTTTGAACATTTCCATCTTCAATGTCCTGAATGGTGCCTCTGTTAAAAGGCAATGAATTTCAATTTAATTATATACACAAAGCATGTGTAACAATATGATAATATGCACTCTCTCAAAGAAGTGCATTGGGAGGAACACTTTTGGAAAAAAGGAAAAAGAGGGAAAGCACTTTCTTTCTCGCTTGTTTACTCTCTGTGACTGCACTGATTCTTCTAAACGGCGTTTTTTAATGTATTTAAATGAGAATAAAAGACAGACAGGAGGGTGCCATGTTTGGTTCAAGTCTTAGTAGTACTTACATGCATCATATGATGGCTGTATTTTGTGCTTGCATGTAAATGTGTCTGACTTTGCTTCATTGCTATGTGTGTGTGTTGATGTGCAGAAATATACCTAGAGGTGTTGCATGGTGCTACAGGTTATTGGAAAAAAAACAATTGCATGTACAGTTAGGTGTGAGTGAATTTGCACGTGTGTGTGTGTGGTCTGTGTTTCTGCACTAGTTGCAGTGAAGAAGGTGTGAAGTCACTGAAGTCACACAGTCTAAGTGAGATGTGACAAAATATATTCTAAGTTCTCTTAAATAGTTTACATTTTAACTGCAAGCAATAAGAAATCATAAAGTAGAGTAGAGAACTGATCTGACCTTGCAACTCAAATTTTAGCGTTCAAGTCAACTGACAGGCCTACGGTGAGCTATGTGGTAAGATGCGTAGCCTATCAGAACGTCATATATTACCAACCGCCCCGTATGTCCAACCTCTTACGTGTATGTCTCACTTATTCCATTTTGGGGATATTATTGAATTTATATTAAATGTTGGGAAAATGTCTAAATGCCATATGTTTTAATCTGTTTATGTTAAGGTACACAATTTATTTGAACTGTATCTAACCTGTAAGAGGTTTATGTTTGAGGGAAATTTGATGATTTCTGATATTTGACAAATATCTGACAAAATTATATTTTTTTAATGATTTAAAATTGCTAGAAAAATACTTAGGGTTTTTAAATCATCAGTTAACCTCTGTAAATGTTTATTTGATAGAAAAGGACAGTTTTTTGCATAAATGACACTGTTTTTACCAGAAATGTCCCCATAGCTTGGCAAAAAGTGTGTAAATATGTGCCATTTTGGAATACAGCGGCCATATTGGATTTTTGGACAACATGCCCCAAGTTTTAATCTGTTCCAATAGGGGTTCTGACCAGGAATCCATGGAGAAAACCTTGACCAGA
This sequence comes from Alosa sapidissima, assembly GCF_018492685.1. Taxonomy (NCBI): domain Eukaryota; kingdom Metazoa; phylum Chordata; class Actinopteri; order Clupeiformes; family Clupeidae; genus Alosa; species Alosa sapidissima. The sequence goes on along the minus strand of NC_055970.1, from coordinate 20,583,342 downwards.
AAATAGGCCTAATTTTCCAGCAGATGACCTGTCTATATAGGAAATGTTTCAACATGCACATCACGCACAAGGGCACTACAGAGGTAAATACAAAAGACAAAATGTAGCCAATAAATAGCTTTACTGCTAACTGATTTTCTCCCTTCGAGAATGTTTAGATGCGAAAATGCACCAACTTCGTGTTACATGCAAGGATAATCATGCATTAACTTGAACGTTACTTACTCTAATTAATTGGGAAACGTATCTTGAGTGCACCAGAGAGAGAGACAGAGGCATATCAAGCTTTTTTAAAGTGTGGGGGTTATGGGAACAATCAGGCCAAATTCTAAATAACTCCCTGCAGGGATGTTTTGAAATATTTTCTGAGAGAGGGATGTTGACAATATTGGCGGATGTCCAGGAGTGAAACAATCCGGCCAAACTTAACTCCCTGCAGGGACGTTTTGAAGTATTGTCTGAAAGAGGGTGTGGACGATATTTGCCTTATTCACCCGGCGGCCAGAATGAGGCTAAAGGGTACACTTGCCATTACACCTCAGTCCAGCAGGTGGTGGTGGTAATGCACTCCCGTTTGCAAACTGCCAAAAAAAAGCTCACCTGGCAACTGGCAGGTTCCAGGTGTCATTGTTACAAGGATACAAGGATACAAGGAAGTTTATTGTCACATGCATATAGTTACTGGAAGTAAGAAATGCAGTGAAATTATGTCTGGTGTCAGCCTATTTGTGCATTAATGTGGGGGGGGGGGGGGGGGGTAGAAGAGGGGTTTAGTAGATTAAGTGGCAAGGGCTGCATAAAAAAGGTGGGGGAGGATTGGGATTGGGTGGGGGGCACCAACAAGTAGCACCCAAGAGCAACAGGGGCAAGGAAAAACTCCCTTACCAAGGAAGAAACCTTGGGCAGATCCACGGCTCAAGGGGCTAACCCAACTGCCAGGGGTCTTGGTGTGTGTGTTGGGGGGATGACGGGAGATGGGATAGTGTGCTGTGTATGTGGGGAGAGGGCAGTGTGCAATATGTGTGTTGGAGAAGCTTCCTCATGAGACAATGTGCTGTGTATTGGGGGGGGGGGGGGGGGCAGTGTGCTGTAAGTATGTTGGGGATGTGTGTTGGAGAAGCTTCCTGATGAAATAATGTGCTGTGTATGTAGGGGGGGGGGGGGGGGGCAGGGACTTACTATTGCAAGCAGAGTACTGTATGTAATGTATGTGAGTGATGACAGTGAAGATGTGTGTGTGGGCGGGAGGGGAGTGGAGCAGTGACTGTGTGTGTGTGTGTGTGTGTGTGTGTAGTGTGTAGGTGGGTAGGTGGGGGCAGTGTGCTGTAAGTATGTAGAGGATGTGTGTTGGAGAAGATCCTGAAGACAATGTGCTGTGTATGTGGGAGGGGGGGCAGTGTGCAGCAAGTATGTAGAGGAGGCTTACTGTAGCAAGCAGTGTGCTGTATTGTATGTGAAGTGATGACAGTGATGATGTAAGTGTGTGTGTTGGAGGGGGGGGGGGGGGGGGGTCAGGGACTTACTATTGCAAGCAGAGTACTGTATGTAATGTATGTGAGTGATGACAGTGAAGATGTGTGTGTGGGCGGGAGTGGAGCAGTGACTGTGTGTGTGTGTGTGTAGTGTGTGTGTGTGGGTAGGTGGGGGCAGTGTGCTGTAAGTATGTAGAGGATGTGTGTTGGAGAAGATCCTGAAGACAATGTGCTGTGTATGTGGGGGGGGGGGGGGGCAGTGTGCAGCAAGTATGTAGAGGAGTGCTGTATGTATGTGAAGTGATGACAGTGATGATGTAAGTGTGTGTGTTGGGGATGGGGGTGGGGGGGCAGAAAGGCTAGGCAATCAAGGACATGGGTAGATGGAGGAGAAATCAAAAATAATAAATAAAAAGTGTGCAAAAGTTGGAGAAAGTCAGATATGTGTGTGTGTGTGTGTGTGTGTGTGTGTGTGTGTGTGTTTTGACGTGTGATGAAATAAGAAAATAAATAAAAGGTCTGTAGCATAGGGAGAGGGATGTAAAAGTGCTAAAAGTCTTGTAGGTGTGTGTGGGTGTGTGTGTGTGTGTGTGGGGGGGGGGGGGGTCATGAGTGCTGAGGAGTGAATGAGTGCAAAGTCAGTACAGTATAGTGTGAGTTCAGAGTTGGGAAATGTTTGAGAGTGCTGAGGAGTGAATGTGTGCAAAGTCAGTATAGTGTGAGTTCAGAGTTCGGATGGCCTGGGGATAAAAACTTCTCCTGAGTCTCTCAGTTCTGGCTTTGTGACTACATAGGCGTCTTCTTGATTTCAGCGGTAGGAATAATCCATTGTTAGGATGAGAAGAGTCCTTCAGAATCTTTTGGGCTCTTAGGAGTACTCTTCTGGAATAGATATCTTGTAGAGCAGGGAGTTGAGTTCTTATAGTACGTTCAGCTGAGCGCACTACTCTCTGCAGAGTACTACAATCTCTAACTGTGGAGTTCCCATACCAGGTGATGATGCTACCAGTTAGAACACTCTCAACCGCTGAAGTGTAGAAGGCCTTCATGATGGATGTAGAAACTTTGAATTTCCTTAGCTGACGAAGGAAGTAGAGTCGTTGTCTGGACTTCTTCAGAACATATTGAGTGTTAACAGTCCATGTTAAGTCTTCAGTAATGTGGACACCAAGGTATTTAAAACTTGTGACTCTCTCTACAGGTTGCCCGCTGATCATTAGTGGGGTGTAACTGTAGTTCTGCTGCTGCCTTCTGTAATCCACTACCATTTCCTTGGTTTTATTGATATTCAGTGTCAAGCTGTTAGATTGACACCACTGTGCCACCTCATCAACCTGATCCAAGTAGAACTGTTCATTGTTGTTACTAATCAGGCCCAAGATCACTGTGTCATCTGCAAACTTGATGATGGAGGTATGACTACTGTTGGCTTTGCAGTCATGTGTGTAGATGTTGTACAGCAGTGGACTCAAAACACAGCCTTGGGGAGCACCAGTGCTGATGGTTAATGAGTCAGATGTCAGACCCCCCACTCTAACCACTTGTGAACGGTTGGTGAGGAAGTCAAATATCCAGTGACACAGGGTGGTGTTCAGTCCTAAGGCCTTCATCTTTGTGACCAAGGTGAGAGGTACTATCGTGTTGAATGCTGAACTAAAGTCAATGAACAGCATCCTCACATAATTCCCATTCCCCTCCTCCAGGTGAGTTAAGGTGGTGTGCATGAGGTTTGAGATGGCATCCTCTGTAGACCTGTTGGCTCTGTAAGCAAATTGGAGGGGGTCGAAGGAGGCAGGGAGGGATGAGCAGATAATGTTTTTCACAAGCTTCTCAAAACACTTCATCACTGTAGACGTCAGGGCTACTGGGCGGTAGTCATTCAGACATGATGGACTTTTGTTTTGTTGATATCCCCTTTTAATATATGAAACTTATAACGGCTTCTAGCAACTAACAACAAGCATAGTACTAGGGATAGGCATGGGTTAAGGTTAGGGTTGGGGTTAGGTTTAGGATTAGGTTCCTTTAAGTCAGCGGTGGCAGAGCTGCCTGGAAGACGACGTTGGGGGCATAAAACACCATCGAGCGTGAAAAATCTTTAGATCAGTGGTAAAAATGGTGTGTATCATAAAGGGGACATTTCCATTGCAGATTGAAATTTGCATTAAAAGTATGGTAAAATAAGTAGCTGCTCTAATAGGATATTTTGTTTTATGGGGGGAAGTTAAGCAGCTTATGAGTTCAGCATGTTGTAGGCCTACAGTAACTCATAAAAAAGATAATAATATCAATAACAAGCTTTGATATTGTGATTGTTCTATGACTTGTTATGGGGAGAAATGTGTGTCTCTGCACAGATGTAGCCAACTCTTCTACAGAAAACAACCCTTTGAGCTTGCCTTTGACCAAGCTACCACATGACCACTCATTAGCCTAATATTTGTATTTAATCACTTCCATACTTTGTAAGTAACCCATACAAAACAGCTGTTAAACTGTTAAAAACTAAATTACTGTAGAGCTAGGAAATACACACATTGACTGGGTACACGGGTGTAAATAGTATTGTTGATTATAGACACCCGGGTGTAAATAGTATTGTTGATTATAGACACCCTGATGTAAATAATATGATTGAATAGCCACATTGCCATAACATGGTAGCCATACACCATGATCAGCCGTGTTAACTTGTAGTGTTGTGTCAGCATTTTGGAGGGGTATAAGTAAGAGAGTTCTACCTTTGTTATCGTGCGATCCACTCAGGCTTTGCGCTATGTAGTCATTAAAGGAACTCAGTTTTTGACTTCAGCACTTATAATGGTGTATTTTTGTTACGTTGTAGGCAAGATGTTTGGACTTAATTTCTGGCCCGAGTCTGAATATCTGCCACGACATAAGCAGTGTCATGTTAGGAGACAGGTTCGATACCCATGTGGAGTTAGTGGAGGCTGTTTATGTATTTTTGTTTTTTTGGTGACATTCATGGCCCATGTAGCGTACTACAGACAATTTTGACATTTAAATATGTCATGCATATTTGTATTTGTTAGTTTCCAGTTTACATCAGAAAATGACAAATCTGCAAGTGGCCACATCTGTCGAAGAAACGTCATCACTCGTGAAATGTCACCAACGCAGCCAATTAACATGGGTGCCAGTTTTTCCAAGCATTTCATTAGGTTATCATAGACTGCTCGCTATTTTTTTCCTGCGATAGAAGATGTTGTGGTTAGCTTTCCTGCAAACTGCTTTTAACTCTAATTATTAGAGAACTTTTCCAATTTCAAAACAGCATGTTATAGAGATGATACTTTTTGAGTCCTCTCTCAATATCCATTGCAGCAGATCAAACTTGAACGTTATGCTATTTCATTTAATTGAGGTTTTGAGTGCGCACGAGAGGGAGAGAGAGAGCAGCAGGTTCCAGCTGGCTTGTTGACAATTAATATCTCCTTTTTAATACAAGAAACTTTTAAAAGGAATTCATGAAGGCAACAGTAGTTCCTACTACTGACCATTTGTAAAATGTGAGAGGGCACAGCCATAGGCTATATGAGTGCAGCTGGCACAAGATCATTGTGAGAACGTTATTAAAGTGACAGTGCACCATTTATAAATTACTTAAACAGCATCAAATTAGCAGTAGTTCTTCTTTAAAACAAAATTATTATTATTATAATTGAGCCAAAAGTGGTCCCACCCCTGTTCTAAAATTGAAGTACTTCAACTCATCTCAACATTTTGTTTGAACAAGGGTAATTCAGTATTTAAAATAAAGATTACATTCATTAACAAATCTTGTTCCATGTGCCCATTTTTTTTATTTGAGCCCCTGCCCCTCAAAAGGTCTCTGCACGCATCATGCTCTGCCAGCAACCCTTCGCTCAACACCACCATCTACAGGTCAATGGGTGTACAGTCACTAAATGTACACATAAATTAATTTATTTTATATGCAGTATAATATTGGGGGGGGGGGGGGGGGGGGGGGCGCAAGTGCAGTATATGCGCACGGTAGGCCTAGGCTTTACCTTGACACACGCACACAACAGACATAGATTTTTGTTATAGAAATTGATTACTTTTAATTAATTTCAACATATTACTGATTACAATAGTCCATATCTCATTTCAATTTCACAATACAAAGAAATAGACTAAACGATTTAGTCTGTGCCATTCTCAATTTCACAACGTAACTCATTTAAACCAGACCACCGTCTCAGATAGGCTATCATCAGTGTCAAACACAATAATGCATGTAGTGTAACTTATACACAGGGGGAAAAGCACTAACTGGCAGAAATTAATAAAGCCAGCCAAACCTATGTTCTAGTAGGCGAATGTGTTGAACCGTGGAAAGTTAATAGACGAACAATTTTGGAGTTTGCACGATATTGTCGGGTAGCCATTGAATATTCCGACATCAGAGATTGCTAACAGGTGTTTCAAAATAGCTGGGAACTTTCCGGAGCTCTGAATGGCAGAGGATAGCTAGATCATCAGACAACACAATCATTGTAGGCTGCATTATGGTCCATAATTTATGGCTTTGTCAATCAACCTAGAATAGGTGAAGTTCAACAGCAAACAGGACTTTTCAGCACGTATCAAACCACGTAGGCTAGCCCAATGAACGCCTATGCAAATAGACAAAACACTCACATCAAACAGGGTGACTTCTTCAGATTTGCGAGTGCTGTCAAATCGATACGGTTTGCTCATATAGTCTAGTGGTGTGGTGGTGAAGTGTCATGCTGCGTTCAAGAGCGTAGTGTAGGTCTACGTCCCGTAGTAGTCTATATTTTAATTTAACGTCTTTAATGGTAAGAGATCGCACAGGGATGGATAATGAGTGGTTGTTTAAGATTAAATTACAATGACAGACACCTTCAGATATGAGAGACCCCCTCAGGTTTTTGACTTAGTTGCTTTCATGTGAGCCAGTCCTCACACTATGGGAGCTCGGCTCCCTCGTAATTCGAGCCCTGTTATGCAGTATATATGCAGGCCCTTGAGACCATACCATAAAACAACATACACAACATACCATAAAAATGTTTTCATCCTCGGTGCCATGCATGGTTCAGGTAGTTGTTTAGAAAAAAACAGCATTTTTTGTGGTTTCAGGGGGCCCAGCGCAGGGGGGTGGGGGGTTGTTGGGGAGTGGCCCACGGGGACCAAACTAAATTTTTACGTAAAAGTCTAGTGGGGCTACATCCCCACTAAGTTTCACATGCCCCGGTGTTTCGGGTATCTTTGACCAAATTTTCAGGAAGATGACAGGGGAAAATAATACGCTGCTACGCAGCGGTCATAATAAGTTGGAGAATGACTTCAGCAACTGTGACCCCCGTCACCTGTGGAAGGGGCTGCATGTGATCACAGACTATAAAAATACATCACCTCTGCTACGGACACCCCCGCCTCGCTTCCAGAAGAGCTAAATACATTCTATGCTCGTTTTGAGTCTCACGACTCAATTCTGGTAGACTAAGGTGCGTTTCCCGCGGGTGCAGCTATCTTACAGGTGTCGGAGGCTGAGGTGAGCAACATTTTTCAACGGTTTAATGCTGCAAAGCTGCCGGCCCTGATGGCATCCCATCTTGTGTCCTCGAAGATGTGCGCCACTCAGCTGTCACAAGTCTACACTGACATCTTTAACTCGTCCCTGTCCTGGTGCACAGTGCCTTTGTGTTTCAAAAAAACAATAGTACCAGTGCCCAAGAAAAGTTCTGTTTCTTGCCTGAATGACTACCGGTCCGGACACCAACATTTTAACGATGGGTCCTGTCTCGACTTTCTGACTCGTTTTGAATCGCCTTTGACTGTGTCAGAGTGGCTGGCTATGGGCATGCACAAACATGTCCTTAAAACAACCCTTAACGTTCATTTTCAAAACTGTGCAACTCACCGAGTGGTTAGTGATGTTCATTGATGTTCCAAAACAAGTAGTGTAGCGAAATACAGTTTCTGTCGTGTTTTATTTGCCATTTCGTAAAATCCCATTGATTCTGTTGGAAGACTCATTGCTCGCTGATATTACTGCGCTACCGGAAACGGAAAGGGGGTCTGTTTACATTTGGTTGTAGTCTTTCCGCGAGACCTTCTTTTATGCGGTTGTGAGGTATCTGAAAAAATAGTTCCACAATAGCAAATAACATGGCTTGAAATCATACATTGCGCCGATATATTTGTTTTAATAATCAACGAACACCACTAAATACTTGGTAAGTTGCAGTTTTGAAAACAAACGTTAAGGGTTGTTTTAAGAACATGTTTGTGCATGCCCATGGCCAGCTACTCAGGACTGTCAGGACTACATCCAAAATCATTGGGGCTGACCTCCCTCAGCTTCAAATGATCTACTCCACAGAAGGGCTGAAGAAGAGTCAGAAGAGGGCTGAGTCCATCATCAAGGATGCCAGTCATCCAGCTCACTCCCTCTTCTCTCTGCTTTCCTCTTGCAAGCGCTACCGGAGCATTACCACCCACACCACACGATTCAGAGACAGTTTTTTATCCACAAGCTGTCGAAGAGAATCCTAAAATGTACATGTCCCATGTCCATGAGGTTTTATTATGACCGCCGCTAGCAAAGCGGTCATATAGGGATTGTCAAAGTTTTTGGTCAACGATACCCGGGACACCGAACCACATGAAATTTGGTGGGTATGTAGCCCCACTAGACTTTTACGGAAAATTTTCGTTTCGTCCCCGGGGGCCACTCCCCCCCTGTGCTGGGCCCCCCGAACCGCAAAAAAAGCTGTTTTTCCTAAATAACTACCTGAACCGTGGCACTGAGGATGAAGAATCTTTTATGGTATGTTGGTCTCAAGGGCCCACATCAACCTGGCCCATAATCACTCATTTGTGATTTGCACCCCCCTGGTAAAAAATGAAAATGCAATATTATTCTGCTTTAATCGCCCCTATCTTCAGTTAAAATGTTCAGAACTGCACCAAAGTTTATGTGTATGATTGACCTGGCATTCTCTGGGGGTATGCCAAGTTTCGTAGAATTTCATCCATGGGGAGGTCTAAAAAAATTAGGTTATGTGTACATTTAGTGACTGTACACTCATTGGCCTGTAGATGGCGGTGCACACATATACACATGCACACACACACAGGCACCCACATACTATCGGTATTAGAACGGCCGATACATAATTACAAATTCAGTAGGATTAAAAGAAAGCCAAAATAAATATTCATCATCATCATCATGGCTGCATTTCCAGTATTGGCGATAAGTAGTCGTTTGTCCACTAGATGGCGCATTGTTGCATTGTTGTTCACATGAAATGTAATTCCCATTTCTTCTTGAAGCCGAAATAAATCTGAGGATGTTTATCGGACATGCTTGGTTTTTACTGCAGGTAGCCTACGTTAATCTTATAATATCAATAAGGACCTAGGTAATGTTACCGTTAGCGTTGGTTGAGTGATGGAGGCCAATTTGATTGATTGCATTTGTAGAAAACTATAAATGCGGTTATACCAAGCAAATTGATAGCAGCACTGTAATTGTAACTTTCGACTGTCGTTTGTTGCACGTGCTACAAAATCATTCTGTGCAATGGAAGATTTACCAACGTTACACCGGTCTGATACAGTTTTGCCTATACATGCGTGAGACTGAGACGTCTGTTTATTTGTTTTAAGTGCGTGCTGGGTGTGAGAGGGGAATCGATGTGCTTTGATTCCAGCTTGGTAGTTGTAGTCTGTGAAATTAAAAAGCACGTGTGTGTGAAGTATCCAATGACACCTTCATTTCATTATGCAGGGATGCAAACAGAGGTATGGTCAAAAAGGAGTGAGATTATCGAAGCCCACGCCCCCACAGGAAATATCATATAATTACATTTTGCCACCACCTCTGCAGGGGCGGAGTCAGAGGGGTGGCTCCGGGTGGCACAGGCCACCCTTGAGATTCGATTGGCCACCCCCAAATCTTAGTCTACAATTGGCCATTAACATGGTCTAAGGCAGGACCTTTCTTGATGCACTTGCAGCAGTTTGAAGTATCAGACGTCAGAAATGTAAGTGGCAAACACGCTTGCCTCTATTGGCCTACAGGCTACTGCTTGTGCTAACACGCAAAGATATCTATTTACCTATTGCATCTGCCAGTGCCTATTTATCTAATCACACACTTAAGTCGCCGACATTTGATAGGTCATTAAGTGTTAACTGTAGGCTAAAGGCCTATACTTTTGTAAAAGTGTTTAATGGTAATAATGTCCTAATGTAATGTTAAGAAAACTTTTCATTTATGGTTCATCAAGCTTAGGCCTACTCACTAAACACTCGTCGCATCTAGGCTACAGGTAGCGATATTCTGATGACATGTATGACCATTCAACCAGTCAAGCATTTGTTAAAATTTTGAAATTATTGGAAGTTTACATAGCTTAGGCTAAACTGTATGCTTATTTCGTCCCCAATACCTGTTTTATTCGTCCCGATCAGGAGGGATAAATGAAACATTGTGCACATTCCACTTTTGCTTATAATAATTAAATAATTCCTGAACGCAGGGCTGGACTGGCCATCTGGCATACTTTATCCTTTTTTTTTATTGGCCGAGCCAGTCTTTATAAAGTTCATTTTCCATAGTAGCGCGTGACAACAAAATCATATGCCTGCGTTCTATTCCCAGAGCTTTCTCTGTCTATGATCTGCAGCGTTTCTCAAATTATGAGCCTCCTCGACAAGTAGATTGCTGGTCTACGGAGCCATGAATTTAAATTATGCCCCACTTCTGTCTGTTAATTTGCGGCAAAATTGAATGATATTATAGAACCGCGGACCGAAAGGTTTCCCCGATCAGGAAATACTTCTTAATTTGCAACTTTTTGTAGGCCTAACAGAGGTAGCCTAAATATCGTGCCTATGGCGATGTCCGATTAAAAGAAGAAAAAAAAAAACATTTATTTCACTTGTCTCTCTGGATTGAACGCAGAATGTGGGCTGTTGTGCAAATAGATGAATGAGGGAGGGAGATTCCGTTAACAAAAACCTAAAGTTTTGCTAACATTTTCTCCATTATTATCGTAAAATATGTCTCCATGCAGGGCAGGGCTGGTTCTAACCTAGGCTAGGCTACTATATTTGGGTGGGCTGGTAGACATTTTGGGTGGGCAACATAGCAAAGCTGTCAAATTGGATCAAAACTAACATAAAACACAAAACAATAAGTACTACCTAGCTTGAGTTACTGCAGCCAACAGTCAGGGATAGGCATGTCTGATGTATTTAAAATACAAATTTGTATTTTATTTAGTTGGAAAAAAATGGCATCGTATTTTGTATCAAAATACTTTATAGGTTTGTAATTTAAAAATACTGCCAAATACTTTTGGTAAAACCAATAACCTACTTTTGGTGATGTGATTATAAAAGTGAAAAACAATGAATGCGGCACTGGTGCTGACTTGTAATTTGCCCACAGTTGTTGTGATCAGAATATTGAGATTCAGGCAGATAAGTAACATGTAGGTTGCTCACACACTCATCCCAACCTCAAGTTTCTTGAGAACTTTAGTCATCCAATTCGAACTCATGGAACCGGTTATGTGGTTGCCCTGCAACAAGTTGCCCCATGTGCAACGTTAACAATGTTTGCTCACACACACACAATACACTCCTTCATACCAACTTCAAGTTTCTTGAGAACTTTACTGATCATTAATCATCCAATCGGAAGACATGGAACCGGTTATGTGGTTGCCCTGCAACAAGTTACCCCACGTGAAAATGTAATTAATAATTTCCCCACACTTGTTGTGATCATAATATTGAGATTTAGGAAGATGAAATTGCTCACATACACTCCTTCATACCACCCTCAAGTTTCTTGAGAACTTTAAAGAAAATAAACAAATAGACAAAAAAGCAGGTCAAATTATTTTAACAGCTACAAAAATAGATGCGCATAGATATAAGTTATTGTGGGGGGGAAATGTATTGAATGAGTATATTTGTATATCTTCATTTAATAGAATAGAATAAAATGGATTATATTTTAATGTCCCCATGATGGAATTTGTTTTAGCACAGCATAGCCTAGGGACAGACAACTTAGATAATTAACTTTAATATGTTTGTATTATTTTATTCAAATACAAAGACATTTTATGTGAGAGTAAGGTATTTGTGTTTTTTTTTTCTTTCAATTTATAAGTATGGTGTTTGTGTCTGGTTTCCCTAATGTATTTGTGCTAATTTCTGTTTATCTGGTTGTTTTGCCTCATGCCACCCTTGAATTAATCAGTGCCTCACCAGTGCCACCCTTGTTAAAAATGTCTAGAATCGCCACTGCACCTCTGCCATCCAGGGCTCACCCTATTCACACAAAAATGTTAAATATGAAAATACACAGTCCAAGTTCCTTCCCTTATTCTGTCTGCTGGGGCCTGACTTTGGCTGGTAGCTGGCTTGTCTTGACAGAGGAGCTGGGCCACACTGGGTAGATATGATGGTAGCCACTCTCTCTGTGTGTATAGCACTCTGGCAGTGATTCAACAGAGCATGCACTCCCTTGTTAGCATAATTAATCTCTTTCATGCAGAAAGTACATTTGGCATGTCCCTTTTTTTCAATTTTTTTTAAAAAGTCTGACATTTTGAATTTGTGTTTGGCTGTCTTGACCTCAATCTCCGTTTCAACCTGTAACCAAGACCAGTTCCAATTTGTTTTACAACCCTCATCCACTTTCTTAACTGTTAGTGCCTCACTCTCATCAAATTCTCTCATTCTGTAAATGAAAAGTTGCATATATTAGCCATAGTGTTACCCTAGACCTGACAGTATCATAACAGAGTGCAAAATAGTTCACTTCACTTTGCCCCCTTTCTCAATGCGCCCCAAAATAACGTTATTCTGCACGAAAATGTACAGTTAAAATGTATCAACAGTAGTGCGGTCTGTCTGTTAGGATAAGCCCACACATCAGTTTCTCGCCCTTATGTGGTAGGTGTCATTGAAAATAAGTCAGTTCGTCACTTGTCACTTCGGGTTGCATTTACGAAAAAGCCTAGACCAGCGGCTCATTAGGCTACTAGACGTCAACAAGCTGCTAGCCTAAACAAGTATGTTACCATTAGGCTACACGTTGGAAAGGGGGTAGAGTTGGATATAACGTTAGGCTGCTACTAAAATATTACAAAATACTGCTAGTCTGTCCGGAACTGAACTAAACTGACTGACGCAACAAACCAGGTTAAAAAAAAAATCCAACTGTATTTTTGCTAGTCATGTAAAATGTAGCGCTAGTGTGCTACTTAAGCAATATAGCACGAGTGAGAGTGGGGTTGGTCATGGATATTCCCACGGGTGTTGTTCGGCCGTAGCCACGAGGCCGGAGGCCGAGTGGCGCAGGCAACAACAGCCGTGGGAATATCCATGACCAATCCCACGATCACGAGTGCTATATTGATTTTTACGTGCGCAGCTTTTTGATTTATAGTGTTGTCTTACACTTCCTATGTTTCATGGACTGTAACGGTAGGCTATGTGTTTATGTAGTCATTTTAAAGGGAAACTTGGCAGGATTTCCCCCTCTGCTGGAGAAATTGCGCATTATGCTATTTTAAACTGTGGAAAAAGGTAACGATAAAGCACATGGATTTGTTTACAAGCTAGCGAACGGCTAGCATACGTTTGGCATAACTATGTGGATGTTACAAGGTAAGAAACACGATTTAAAACGAGTTTATTGTTTCTCACTTCTCTTTCCGGGACGGTAGTCTCAATGTTGCAAGGTTGGTTTTCCGCCTGGGGACGCTAGGCGCAGCGGTGAAAGTCACCATTTTCACCGGAACAGGTCATTTAACCATCCAAATGATTTCTAAACGGGTTTATTACGTTGAAATAGTTGCCAAGTTCCCCTTTAATACAGAATTAACTTTGATGAAATTATAATCAGACACTTCAACCCCCCCCCCCCCCCCCCCCCAAAGAAAAACTCGTCGGATCTGCACGATTCACACAAGTCCCCCAGACAGCCGTGAAAAAGGCGCGCTGTTTGCATCCCTGATTATGGCTGCTTTAGCAACACACCTTAAGCAACTGTGTAGTGGGTCCCATTTAGAAGTGGCTACTTCATTCGCGCTTTCCTTGACTCATGGAGCTGCGTGAATTTTATTACAACTTTTCGCCACGATATGGCAGTTTAAGTCCGCTTGATACTGTAAGGCGTAAGCCATTGGTTTCCAAAGGAGATTTTATTTGTGTCGCCAGCATAGCCTATTGACAATTTATGTTGTAATAAATAGGCCTACCTTATAAGCCTGTAGCTTAGGGAAGCTAACAGCTTTCTATTAGGATCTAGTTTGTTAGTTACAGTTTTGTCATAACTCCCTGATGCATTTTTGCATTTAGAATAGCCAGAGCGTGGATATCTCAAATCGGAAAATTAAACAATATCGGGTGCCTATGGACTAGGCTGGGTGAACCCAGCCTGATCTGCCCGCTATTTATTTTTTGATTTCTTAAAAGATTGAGCTTGGTCTGGTGAAAGCCAGACTGGCCATGGACCTCAGTTACACAATGCAAGGGAACATGAATCAGCCTATATTTGCACGAACAATAACGGACAACAGCTCTTTAACTTTGGCCCGTTAAAATGTGTATGAACAGTCTAGCGACGCATTTCATCAAGGCCCATTTGGACATGTCAGTTATTTGCACCACTGGTTAGGTGTAAAACAGCATTTCGTTTCAGACTACTGTTACTTAATTTGTGCATTAACAATAACGTTTCAGACTACTGTTACTTAATTTGTGCATTGACAATAAAGTATTACATGAACTAAAGATGACTAAAATCTTATGTAGAAGAAGAAACATTCACAAAAAATCCATCCATCCAAAAAATGACCTTTGTTTTTGATAGCTGTTGAAAACGGCATGGAACTGACAGATGTTTTTGTTAATAAATAAATAAATAAATAAATACCATTATGCTGATACCTTTTGCTTTTCCCAAATACAATGTAGCCTACAGGTGTAAGTGACCTTTCATCAATCCAGTTGCAATGGATGAACTGCGATGAACTGCCCTAGTTGTGATTGTTTAGAGATTTTAAAGGTTTTATAACAATGCTACATCTTCTTTGGATATTCTAGAATCTATTCACCTTTTCAGCACCAGTAGGCTTACTTTCTGTGCAGCCGCACACACACACTCAGGCATGCCAAACAAGCATACACAAAAGTTTCAAGAGTGGGGGATGGAGTAAAATATAGAGACAAATTGAAGTGTGATTTATTTTCGTGGAACAGATGTACAGGACTGAGCGGCGGTCATATTTTGTACCGCTATGCGGTACATCTAGTTTATATTTTGCATGCAAGTATAGTGCTTGTGTGTGTGTGTGTGTATATATATATATATATATATATGTATATATATACATACATACACACACACACACATATATATATGTGTATAGTATATGGCTGTATAATGTGTGCATGTTTGGATAGTTTGACTATATGTGGTACTGTAAAGTCCTACTTCAGCTCCATTTATTTATGGTCTCCCGTGTTTATTTACCCCTCCTTGCACTACTGCAACTGTGGCACAAGAATTTCACTATATTGCAAATTATACAACAATTGGGTTCTATGGAACTATTTATTTGTTTCTGATTGGCCGAGAGACGTTCTATGAGTTGGAATATCCCTGGACATTTCAACTCAGACTTTGCACAGCTAATACAAGGATACAAGGAAGTTTATTGTCACATGCATATAGTTACTGGAAGTAAGAAATGCAGTGAAATTATGTCTGGTGTCAGCCTATTTGTGCAAAGTGGGGGGGGGGGGGGGGGGGGGTAAAAAGTGCAGTAGAAGAGGGGTTTAGTAGATTAAGTGGCAAGGGCTGCATAAGAAAGGTGGGGGAGGATTGGAATTGGGGGGGGGGGGGGGGGCTCCAACAAGGAGCACCCAAGAGCAACAGCAAAATGTATTATTTATTAATAATAAATCACTCCGCGATACAATGCGAAGATTTGACACAATGTTCTCATCCCAGCTCTCCACTATTTCAAGCAATGGGTTACTCCTTAGCAAACCATAACGAAACAGTGCTTCGCCACATCTGTGGATTAAGCCACAGTCAACTCAATGTAAGTAAGATAAACGAGGATGCTCTCAGCATTGCCAGCATTGTGTATAATATAATTGTCACTTGGAGGAGACTTGTAGATAACTAACGTTAGCATAATTAGCTAACCGCTGCTAACGTGCTAGCAAAGATTCTATTAATCAACCGTCTCTGGTGCTAGCATCGTCACGTCAGGCTGTGCACAGTAGTGTAACATTTATTCACCATAAATTAATAAAGTTGAGTGGTTCTGCAATGTAGACTATGTTTCCGTTTTTTTGCAGTACCATGTCCCTTACATGACATGGCCCAGTGTCCTTGTAACATGCATGCAGCAAACCTAGATATGAATGTGATTTCAGCCCGACTTTTAACATTTCCTTCAAGAAGACATTTAAACCTCAAAGACCCGTAACGAGGGATCTGGAATGTTGGTTACCTAGCAACCAAGACGCTGTCTATTGAAAAGGGAACTATGTTTTGATGCTTAAGAACGATGTCAAAATTAAAATTTTTAAACAATAATGGGGTGTTTTCAGATTATTTAGTTTGTGGTAGAATTGTTGTATAAAAGCAATATAGCACTCGTGATCGTGGGATTGGACATGGATATTCCCACGGCTGTTGTTGCCTGCGCCACTCGGCCTCCGGCCTCGTGGCTACGGCCGAACAACACCCGTGGGAATATCCATGACCAAACCCACTCTCACTCGTGCTTAAGTATAGAGTGGTGAAGTCCCGCCCCTTCCGTTTGCCTCCATGGGACCTATCTTTCAAAACATTTTGAACGGCAGTCTATGGCGAAAAAGAAATTATTTTCTGGTCCCGGTTGACTTGTGCCTTGAATTAGCCATTTGATGTTTGTCAATTTTAAAGAAAATTTTTCATGTAAAGACATTTGCAGTTTGTTTCGTAACTATTGAATTACAACATTGTGAAAGACCGTAATTCCAACGACTACAAACCCATCAGTCGCGCTAGTGACGTTAGCTCATTCACAGCCACACTAGATTGTACAAGCATACCAGCAACAGGTCTTAATTGGGCTTTCCTTGCCGAAGAAAATACCATGAGTCAGAGGATTAAACACATCAGGTAAGTTGTATTCATCCATAGACTGTACATTACATACTGTTAAGTGACATAGCAGGCAGAAAGATGCAACCGTTAACTAGCATAACAGCTCTTATCGTTTCATTACGTTGGTGACGTACATCGTTCGAGACGAGAGATGTAGTCCACTGAGTGGATTCGCACAAAACCAACATAACTTTTGAAGTCTATCGAACAACAGTACTTTCTTGACGTGAAAAATTATCTTTTAAATTCACACACATCATATGTGAAATTTGTGGCACAATTCAAACTGGACCAAAAAATAATTGTTATCTCTCCATTAACTCCCGTTCATAATTTTTTGAAAGATAGGTCCCATGGACCGGAAGTAGAAGGGGCGGGACTTCACCACTCTATTAACGTTTTTCATGTGACGTATTCTAGGTTCTATAGCTTTGTTTACATCCACCTGGTAGGCAAGGGACAAGTTGAACCCATTGAACATCGTTGTCTGCAGCTGCCTCTCAGTAGGCTACATCTCTGTATTTCAGCAATGTCAACATTTCAGGCATCAATAAAGGTGATGATGAAACGTTATCCCATTGTTCAATATTTGCTAGCCTGTCACAGGAACGTTATTTCGCTAAAATCGCCCTGATTTGGTGCATTGATCTGTATCGATAACGTTATGGGAGAACCTGCATGTAGCCTATGGTAGCCTAACTTTTTTTCTCTGTTCAAAACTCGGTTTACACGAAGACAGTAGACTTTCTAAGAAGCTGTGAAATTTGGCCAGAAAGGAACATGTCTTCCCTCTGAAAGTTGACACAAAATCAAACAATATTTGATAATTTAACTTGAACTGAACAGCGACAGGTTTTGGTAGGCAGTAGACTCAGCAGACCGTAAAAAAACGGTAGCCTACATAGCCATGCAGCGTCAGTCAGCATCATGTAACATTATGTCGTTAAAGTCATGAATCCTGTAACATATTATAACATATAACAGCGATGACTCATTCGAAGCCAATCTGCATGGATATATAACCACCCAGAAAAACTCAGAATGTGAGTGATAAAGTTCATTAATTGTATGAAACCTTTTTACTAGTTCATTGCAGCATCGGCTATATTAGGCTGTTATGCTAGCTCAGCTAGCTCTTTAAATATGCTGTTATTTTATTCATGTGGACTTGATTAAACGGGTAAAGATAATTCATAAACTGCTTATTTCTTACATGACTGAAGCAGTAGCCTAGGTTCAACAGTGGTGTTTGAGGTTGCTGTGTTAAGTTGTTGTGTGTGATCGCTAAACAATTCATAGGATCAAATCAGTTTATTTTGACAGACGGGAGTTAGCCTAACTGACCAGTGGGGTGTACTACGAATCTCGATTAGTGGGTTAGCGAGGTACTGTATGTTGCGCTCAAAGCCAGGGTATGCTGTGACACGAAAGTGGATCTGTTTTAGTGTCGCTATATCACCATGGTATCTTATGCTGTCAACCAAACCTGGTCGGGAGGAGGTTATGTGCTAAATTATAGCTCAAATCGTGTAATCTACCGCCCGCTGACCAATCAATTGTCTTAAAAACGAAGTTCTTGTCGTGGAAAAAATCACTAACTTTTAACTCTAACTTAGCACTCTGAACAAAAACCAGCGGAGAACGGTCTGAGATGAGAAGTGGCCGCTTGTGGCCTTTTATTCACAAGTCCTCCTGGGTACAGCTCTGAAAAAATGCACAGAGACTAAGTGTAGCCAGGCAGGAGTTGTGAATGATGGATGTCCTCTGCAGCGGAGACTCCATGACCCAGGCCTTGGGGAGAAGGTGCGCACGTTCTGAGGATTTTCCTCTTGGGGAAAGTTTTTGTATGTTATCAAAACACCTCCTTTTTTCGTATGGCCAACCCTGGCCGGGTGTCTGCCCCCTATGTAAATGGCAGACCCCCTTGTAGCCAATCAGTATACACTCAATAAATTATATTGGTGGATGAGCTCACCAAGCTGCCACAAAAATTATTAAATAATCCCCAGTAGGCCTGTGTCACGTTCGCGCACATGCATGACATCCTCCCCCAGCTTCTGCCTGGCCACCTGGCTGCACATGAACTCTTCATGAACTTTACTACATATATCTCAAAATCTCATAACACATGACATCTTCAAAAAAAATCTGCCACATTCTCTCACGTGTAGGATTCTGTCATATATCTTACAGGTGGAGCTCCGCCTCTACTAACATTTTGGATCTCGAATGCGCTTTAATAGGGCGGTGCGTGCAAATATCCCACTATGGACGTGTATACCATACAACAACTGATGACAATTGATTTATTTTATGTTATTGGTTAGACACAAAAAATGACCGCAGTGTAGATTAAGCTATCGCTCATGAATGCGGAAGTAATTGTTTTTAAATAGAGGCGGTCTTGTGAGTCTCCACGTTTCACGATTGGCCAACGTCATCCCAACACCGAGAATATATCACATAACTGCTATCGTAGTATCACTTAACGTATACCCCTGAGTCAAGGCTTTGTCAAGCCTCGCTATGTCTATGTGACAGGACCGAGAACTGAGCATCAAAACTATGATTACTATTTGTACAGGATGACCCACTGAGCAAAGAGACGTTCATAGGACGTCTTTTCTAAGTCATTTTTGGACGTCAAATGTAAGTCACCTGGACGTGCAGACTGTTACTCCAGGCGACGTCTATTGAACGTCCATTTATGACGTCCACAGTGCGTCCGTATAGGAGCTATTTCTAGTCCAAATGTGGTCTTTGTGGACATTTTTTCGACGTCATCTTTGTGGACGTCTTTTCGACGTCAAATTCGGACTCATTTTAGACATTGATTTTATACTGTACTGCTTATAGTTTCTATGCATAACTGTAGTCCCATTTCAGAAGGTGGCATGCTGTTCCAGTTAATTTTCCTATAGCTTTATTTGACTTTCTCACCAGCAGATGGTAACTGGAAATGCATACCAAGACATACATTTCCACTTCAAATCTGCTACCGAGCCAAATGAAGCTTTAGTAAAATTAACTGGAACAGGTTCCTACCTTCTGGACATGAGACTACAGTCAGATTAACAATAAATCACAATCCAATCCCGACTGTTGTTTTCCCCATCTTTATTGCAAACATGACCAGATTATTGCAAACATAACCAGATTCACCTAATGAAAATAAAAACTAATTCTGGGCTAAAACAACATTATCAGCTACATAGCCTCTTTTTTAACACAGATAAATGGTTGGAATGGAATCACACACAACAAAAACAAAATCAGCCCTGAGTGACTGAAGCCCCCCCTCCGTACGTACATGAATCTATTTTCCCCCACCCTAGAAGTCACTCATAATTGAAAAGCTGAGTGAACAATAGAGGGAGAGAAGGTGGTAGTTTCAAAAGTGTCTCTTGCTCAGCGTCCTGTCGTTCATATTAGACTACACACTTACCATCCCAAGGCAATGGGAACGTCCACCTTCCACTCCCAGTCACTGCATCTGCACCACAGAAAGTATGTTTTAGAAATGACCAAATGACAAAACTTGACAGATGCACAGAATACATCAATGCTACTGACTGAGGTGTTTTGATATATAATTGCGGTCTTTGAACAACTCACTAAGCCTTGGTGAAATCACATCTGGAGCTGGTGGGTGTCCTTAGAACATCTCTGTTGCTGCCGGATCTGTGGCGATATCTGGAGTCGTCACTGTTGCTGCCGGATCTGTGGCGATCTTTAGAGGCGTCTCTGTTGCTGCCGGATCTGTGGCGACCTTTAGAGGCGTCTCTCTTGCTGCTGGATCTGTGGCGATTTTTAGAGGTGTCTCTCTTGCTGCCGGATCTGTGGCGATATCTAGAGTCATCACTGTTGCTGCCGGATCTGTGGCGATGACTGGTGGCGTGTCTGCGTTGGGACGTGGATCTGGACCTGTATTGGGAGACTTTGTTGCGTTGGTTGTAGGCATCAATTACATGATCTCTGGCTGCATGTTGAGATCCTGAAAAAAACAAAGAATGTTCTTCACAAGGCCTGATAAAATGGCAAAGTGATGAGATGAACACTCAGAGAGAGCTTTAAAAAGACAAAGAATGTTCAGAGATGGAAAATTATCAAAATGTAGGCAAAAAGATGAGCATTACTTCTGATCAATATTTACCCAGTGTTGACGTTTCCCTTTCACCAGATCCACTGGCACGCTCCACCAGACCAGACAAGGCTGAAACATATGATTGAGCCTGTAACTAGTGTCTTGTGTGTAAATATGTGTATAGTGAATATTGCAAAGGGAGAAGTAAATACCGACAAGGACTGGACATTTCCCTGCCCTGAGAGTTGTCTGCACACTCCGCTTGTACATGAGGCTGTTCATCTCCAGAGGCTGAAACACATCCAAATCAGCCTGTAACCATCATGTTGTCAATACAACACATTACCATGCTTCATAAGCAGTGTCTGGAATAACGCCGTTTAAAAGAACGACGTTAGGTAACAACGTTATTTTTTTAGTAACGGGGTAATCTAACTAATTATTTTTCCCATCGTTACAACGCCGTTAACGTTACTGGACGTTAAATGCGGTGCGTTACTATGCTTTGATTGAATAGCCTAAACTGTGTAATCCGAACGCACCCCTGGCTCACAGCTAGCGAGGAGGTGGGTTAATAACGACGTAGGCGATTAGAAATGGCTAAGGCAGAGTCATGTGTCATGATAGCCAATCAGAGCCAGTGTTTTTACACACTTGTCAGTACACGCGCCACACACGTACACGAAACAGCAGAGGTCAGGAGCAATCCGACGATGAAAAGTTGCCATTTTCAAGGTGGAGATATAAGCACTACTTCAAATTCATTGTGGTCAAAGGCAAGGACGTGCATGTAATGTGTACATTATGTCGAAGCGAAGACTTTGTCGACATCCGTTGTAAGCAACTGTAATTTAATGAAGCATCTCACACACGCATCTAAAGCTAGTGGCCAAAAAACACCGATACCTCCACCACAGATGATAGCTCGCCATCCACTAGCAAAGAAGGACTCGGAGCAAAGTCCTCCAAGCAGCAAAAGCTAGATCTTTCTGCCTCACAACAAAAACCTATGACAAACCCGGTCATTGTCCCGGTGACAAACCACTAACACTAGGAAGGTGAAAATAACCTAATTCTCCATGGGTTGAGAGCCCGTCACACTACGTGGAAGGGTCTGCGACACTTCCCCAACCGGCCGAGGTAGCCTGTGGAGATTGGAATGCTGACCCGCTCCCACTCGGTTTGTCCTCCGCTGTACTACCTGCCCAGCCAGGGCCGACTGGGTTAAAGTATCTGATGCAGGGAAGTCGAAGCATACTGCTTCATTTACGTCTGCCGGTGCGTCCTCCGCTAACATGGTTGGAACACAGCCCACTGGCCCTGCCGCTGCCGCGGTGGGAATGCCCCCCAATTCCGATCTGGCAGAGATTTTAGATGGCCCAGGGACTACAGCAACTAGGTCATCACCCTCAGAGTCGCTGCTGGGGTGTGGAGAAGCAGGAACCTGCGGTCTAATGGGGTTCACTCCCATAATGGGCCATCTAATGGGCCTGGGGTTCACTCCCCACCCAAGCCTTCAGCAGTGTCCGATGGACTTGTTTGGCCTGCTGCAAATTGTCAACAGGTGCTATGGTGTACACAGAACCCCCTCTGGTGGTGCCTTCAGTACCATGTGCATGACTGGACTCCACAGATCTTGGATCTTGTGCCTGCCCCTTACATTCATATCGCGCAGGCACACTCGCTGGCCTTCCACTAGTGGCCAATCATGAACGTGTGCATCGTGGCGGGCCTTACGACTATCAGCTGCCACCTGAAGTCGTTCTCGCACGCCCTCAAAGGCCAGTCGGAGCCGGGTTTGGTGTTCTTGCACACACACTCACAGTCAACTGGAAGCCGTGGTTCCTGGCCAAACATAAGAAAAAATGGCGACTCCCCAGTTACCTGGTGAGGGGTACTGTTGTAACAGAACAGAAGTTGGGGTAAATAAGCAGTCCAGTTCCGCTTCGTAGAGGCTGGCAGGGTACGCAGCAGGTTGTGGAGGGTGCGATTGAAGCGCTCGCACTGGCCATTCCCGGCCGGGTGGTAGGGAGTGGTGCGAGACTTCTGCACGCCATAAAGGACACAGAGCTGCTGGATGAGGAGTGATTCAAAACTTCGGCCCTGATCTGAATGGAGACGACCCGGCACACCAAACTTACAGAACCATTCCCCGACCAGCACCTTTGCCACTGTTGCAGCACGCTGATCTCTAGTTGGTACAGCCATGGTGTACTTCGTGAACACATCAGTCATGACCAAGATGTTCTCTTGACCCGACGCCGATGGTTCTAGTACAGTAAAATCAATGGCTAGAATCTCATTGGGGCGGCTGGCTAACAAATGACCCATGAAACTGTGCACTCCTGGCCGGCTGTCCTTGGCGAGTTGGCACCGCTTGCATTGCTGACACCACCGAACTACGTCTGCAGACATACCCGGCCAATAGCAACGCAATCGTAACAGTTCAGTTGTCCGCTCAATGCCCTGATGCCCATGTCCCTGGTGGACTTGGGTGAGGTCCCTTGGGTGGGGACGACAACTGAGTCGAACAAGTGGCAGAAACAAACTTCACAGTGCCACCAGGAATGCGGCAGGCCCTTCTACCCTGTACCTTAGCCCGGCCCAGGCTGTGAGGAAGCTGGGTCTCTGCCCGATGGCAGCTTTGGAAGGCCTGAAAAAGGGATGGGGCTTGCGAAATCGATGGCACTTCGAACAGGGATCCACCATATTGACCAAAAAATTCACGGTAACACTTACGGAGAACATTCATTCCCAGTACACCTGGGACCTTCGAAACCTGGCTGCCGGGAGGATCTTTTACAACCAGTATGCCACAGTTGGGCAGCAGCTTGCCGCAGAGCTCTACCCCCAGTTCAGCATAGCCGAGATAAGGAATGGCCAGTCCATTTGCTGCCTGGAGTTGCAGCCACTGACATGGCCGCAGGTTGCCCTGCTCCTGGTTCTCGAGATATCTACGAAAAAATGTTTCTGTAACCGTAGTTACCATGGAACCAGTGTCAATTAAACAAGGTACAGGAACCCCCCCCAATACAAACATCCAGGTGAGGGCAAGATGACATCAAGCTAGAGATCCCACCCAGACTCCCAGACCCCTCTGAGCCTATCGATTCCCCCCCCAAACTGTGGCTCGACAGCTCGGTGGGTACTAGTTTTCCAGCAAGGTAGCGGGGGACTGGGGGCCGTCCCGGGAGACCCTGTCAAACGGGGCAAGGGATTGAGAAAGAGGGTAAACAGGCTCCCCCCCACATTCCCGTGCATAATGACCGGGACGATGACACCGGCGGCAAATCACTGGCTGCTGGGCACGATAAGGACGATGTGACTGAGTCTGCCCTTGCATCAGCGCAAGGCTCTGGGTCAACTGGGTCAATTGCTCTTGCTGTTGTTTCAGCAGCTGCTTTATTTCATTCATTTCTGAAACATTTTTATCAGAATAACTATCCGCAGATGGCCGGGGTGCCCCCTGGACACCATATTAAATAACGTGTGCAGTTGGGAGGGAATAACTCCTTCCTCTAGCGCCCCCTGGGAGACCTTCATGCTCCCAGCGCATTGCCTCTGCACGCACCTCCAATAAAGTGGAAACTGGCTCCCTTCGCACAAATTGTTTCAGCTCTCGACGCAATGCACTATCCAACACGCTCAGTAAACTGGTCACGCAGCAACACCTCGGAATTTGGAACTGCATCAGGAGCAGACTGTTTTACCCGGTCCATTAAGCTCAAAAGTGCTAAAGAAAATTCTTGTAACGTCTCACCCTCTTGTTGTTTTCGAGAAAAGAATGCTTCCTGTAGTGCGACATATGATTTTGAACATCCATACAATTCCCTCAATATGGCCATAATCTTCTCTGGGTCTTTACGTTCCACACTAGAGCGAAATTGTATTTCTTCCCTGGCCTCTCCTGCCAGATGGTCAAATAGAAAGAAGGCCTGATCGACTACAGTCAAATGACGAGCACGCATACACGCCTGCGCTTCCTCTATCCATTCATCAATGTTTAAGCCGGACCTTCCACTAAAGGAAGGACACTTACGGTCTCTCGGCACAAACACCAGTCTTTCCGCAATGGGGGTGCTACCAGAATTAGATGTTGAGCCATTGGGGGGCACAGCTGGCGTACGCTCTTGGCGCAATTTTTCGTTGTCTGCTCGCAATTGTGACACTAACTGTCTCAGGTGCACTTACTAGACAGATGGTGAGAAGTCAAGTTCGCCCGAGGTGACCTTCCAATGGTAGCTGCTGCTGTTCTGTTCTAACCACTCAGAGAGAGAGAGAGAGAGAGAAATATCCAAACAACCACTCATACACACCCTACTTACACAACACGATAGAACACACTCTACCCGTTACACAGACACCTCCGCCCTGATTCAGACCTGACCCTGCTCACAGCGCCAATTGTGACAGGACCGAGAACTGAGCATCAAAACTATGATTACTACTTGTAGAGGATTAGGCAGGGCAGGCAGTCTGAAGGACAGGCGGAGGCAGAATTATAATCCATTCAAAGTTTATTATTTTAGTTTCTCAATAACTTAGCAGTTCACAGTAAAACGGTACTAACAGTGGGCCCACTACATTCACCACAGGTCAGGCTACACAACATAGAGACAACAGGCTGACAAGTTAACTGGATTGAGCTTACCGGATGTATACGGTAAGCTCGTATACGGGGCGGTGGTAGTGTAGCGGTTAAGGAACTGGGCTAGCGTGCAGTAGCCTGAAAGTTGTCGGTTCAATTCCCGGCTTCCACCGTTGTGCCCTTGAGCAAGGCACTTAACCCCAAGTTGCTCCAGGGACAATGTAATCCCTTGTAATATAGTTGACATATGTAAGTCGCTTTGGCTAAAAATGCGTCAGCCAAATGTAATGTAATGTAATGTAATGTAATGTAATGTATACAAACCAATTGGAGCACAATCCCGTACTTCAAGGGATCAATAAAAAAAAATTACTAAACAAATTAATAGAAATTACAGAAATTATAAGCAAACAAAAACCCACAGCAAACCAAAGAAAAGCATCAGAGACACCACAGCAAATCAAAGCAAATAAAGAAACACCACAGCACAAGCAAAAGGATTTAGCACCAAATGACTTATACACATTCACCCAAGCGTAGCCACCAGCAAAGCGGAGCCAGCATGCAGACAGCACAATAACTAAACAAACACAAGCAGTTAAACCCTAACGTTGACTAAACAAAACAAAAGCGACAGAATACACACATACACGTACAGTACATGCTCGTTCTCACATACAAACATGCACAGAGACACACGCACCTGCACTGCAACCAACAAATTGAAGCCCAAGCACCCGCAGATAGCGGACACCCTTCGGCTGATGATAATCGGCAACAATCTGTTGCAGGCTGAGGAAACGACAGGGCCTTAGTAGAGGCAAGCTAGGCTAGAACACGCCAAGCAGCAGAATGGAACAGTACAGCAGCAGTCAATGAATAGCCTACAACAGATACAGCGTCAATACAATGTCTTAATTAACATCAAATACTGAAATACTACCTTAATAAACCTACCGTGCAATTACGAGAGAGCGAGGAGAGGCCTACCCAAGCGCTAGGATGAGATGGATGACTGCTGTAAACAATGCCCAGAGCTTTAGCTATAGCTACCATGGCCAACATCACACAACGGAAAAATGTTAAAAGTAAATATCTTTACCTGAAAGGGGGAGCTTCGCGAACCCACGATTACTGAGCAGAGCAGTGGATGAGTGCATGCCGGACAACACAAGCTGTATCGGTGCTAAAAGTAAACAGAACGTTCTGAGTATCCAGAATCCCTTAACTAACAATGTAGTCCGAATTAAATGCAAGCATACCTGTAGCACGATGTCAGCAAGTGCGAAGGACCCTGGGGAGACAATGACCAGACACGGAGCTGGAATTCGCAGCGTCTACGGAGGAGCAGCTTTCCGCCATTAACCACTGCACCCTATTTATGGAGCCGTGTTAATTTCCCCATTTACAAAAGGGCGGGGCAGCAATGGGAACCAGACAGCCCCACACCCACTGCTCCGAGTCATACTGTCACATCTACATAGCCTAGATATGTCTAACGTGCTTCATAGTATACCCCACTGGGGCCTGTACTACGAAGCGGGGTTACTGGCTTATCTGGGTAACTTCGAGAGTAACTTGATCACGTGTGGCGTAACTTCCCGATTAACCCGTACTATGAAAGGTGGATAGGTTTTAACTGAGGTATGCTGCCATGGCAATTTACGCTGCATCTCAAATCTGCTCCGAGCAGGTTATGTTCTTGGTTAACCCGAGGTTTCCGTTAACCACACCCTTTATAAGTACCACCCCTCCACTAACAATTCGAGACAATGTCGGCGTGCCTGGATGATCCATATGACATTGGAGCGCAAATCGTGAGGGGCTCTCTTCGCAGGGCGAGGGGTTTTAGAGACCGCCATATATAGACTATATATATATATCTATGAAGATATAGATTGTCAGCCGAGGGAATTCGTTATCTTTGTCAGATGATCTAGGCAAAAATCTCTAATGTGACCCGTCATAGCAATGCCCTTACGTGAGCATGTATTCCATCTAATCGGTTATGCTGAACATCTGAGCAAGAATAACCTACTGTATGTCCTAAAATAAATCGGACATAAGCCTAGCCTACAGTATGCTGAACATCTGAGCAAGAATAGCCTAAAATAATTCGGACATAGCCTACAGTAGGCCTAATAAATTAAAATCACCATTTTAACAAACTTGTTGAATTGAATGTCATATTACTGTAGGCCTACCCTGCACATAAAGGCTACACATTTCCACAGCACCAGAATCCGACCGAATGCCTCCCTCAACCCCTTCCATAATCGGCCTTCCACTATTATTTGGAATAGTGGATCTGCCCAAGGTTTCTTCCTTGGTAAGGGAGTTTTTCCTTGCCCCTGTTGCTCTTGGGTGCTCCTTGTTGGTGCCCCCCACCCAATCCCAATCCTCCCCCACCTTTTTTATGCAGCCCTTGCCACTTAATCTACTAAACCCCTCTTCTACTGCACACACACCCCCCCCCCCCCCCCCATTAATGCACAAATAGGCTGACACCAGACATAATTTCACTGCATTTCTTACTTCCAGTAACTATATGCATGTGACAATAAACTTCCTTGTATCCTTGTATCCTTGTATTATTTGCGATGGCCAACTCCTCTGCTAAACACTCTGGTGCCTTACAGTAGTGTTCAAAGACACCTTTTTCTTGTTAGCTGTAAAACAGAGGCCAAGTGAAGGCTATAAGCATACTAGGCCTACATGTTTTCATAATTAAGACATATTAATGCAAGCTATGACTATAAACCACTATTCTGAATAATGTGTTTGTGTTTAATTTTCACCTGCTGCCATGTGCGTTTGGCAATAGTGTTGCATCTGAAATGTTATCCTGAAATTATCCTTATTACTGTAATCTATATGCCCACTTCTACATTGTGTTGCATCTGTAGGCATTTCTATGAACTCAAAATAGGCAATTTAATTATTTCAACTCATTTAATACATTCCGCAAGCTATTAATCCTCCGTATTTGAAGAACATGGGGAAATAAAACTTTACTTTTAGGCATTTAGGCTACCCGATCTGCAATACGTTGCCAACAGCCTTGCCTTGCTTTGTTCACTGCCGACGTATTTGATTTTTGTCGTAGAGTGGGTTTTAATTCCTCATAACTTGGCATTTGTTGTGATTATATAATCAAATGACATTCATGATAACGTGAAATAGAAGGACAGGAGATAGGTGATGTCCACAAGCACGAATTTCACGAGACAAATTAGAACAAACTGTAAAAAAAAATCTTGCCATAGGCTAAACGGTTGTTCGTCGCCTTTTTGCTTCTTATTGTAAAACCAACTGTTAGGGCATACACAAGTGGTCGGCATCCCGGTCAATATTTGATATTAAAATTTCAATTTTGAAGCTATTTGTAACTATGTGTAGCCTATGCACCCCGACTGTTGTAGGCTTGCCTACCACTCTCTGCAGTGCCTTGCCTACCATTCTTGCCTACCACTCTAGTTGTAAACAAACGGTCACATGACATTATGACGTAGGTGCAAAACCTTAATATGCGACAATAAAAAACTTGAAACTTGATCACAAGACTGGATCACAAGGGATTCTGCTGATCTCATGTCAGTGTGCTAGTTTCTGCACTCTTCCTCAAGTCACATGAGGATGGCTATGATCTTTCATTTTTGATTCAGAGTCTGGTATGTTCAAACAGTTGGCCAACTGAAGGAAGTTAGTGGTAAATAGTAATCCGATTTTGTCATGGACAATGGAACCGCTTCTTTCCTTTGGTGGGGTGCCTAGGCACTCAGTCATTTCAAATTGATGCAAAAGTTTCAGTTTCATTTCTAAATGGATAGGGGTCTATAGAACCATTTTGGTTCGAGGGCCAAGCAAGCTTATCAAGAAATTACTCTCCAATTAGAAAATACTCTCCTGTAGATTTCCCAAATTAATGTGATTGGTGGATTTAGGCCAAAGTGTTTACGACCAATACATTTTAGCAGGCTCGGACTGGTAATCTGTACAACCGGGCAAATGCGTAAAAGTGCGCAAAAGTGTATTTTATATCGTGTGTGTGAAAGCGGTTAACGTTATGGACTGGTGCATGGTCTGCTCTTGGACCACCATATTCAGTTTATTAATTTGCCGTGAATTATTACACAAAATGTTCATTAAATGCACTAAGTATTCCTAGGTTAATGATGTTTTACATGACAATAGTCTAAATAAAAGTGAATTGCCTCCCAAATTGTTCCATTCTTCCTATGTCACTAAAGTCCTACTGTATTTTATATCAATTTCAATATTTGACATCTGCACATAAGGCCTACTCATCTAGACAAATCTATAATTGTCATCTAATCAAAGCTGGTGAATAAATAACACTATAATATTATTATAACTTGCATAACTTGTATTTACATACAAAAATAATCATTTTGCTGCACTGACATATATTGTAATATATTGTATTTTTAACATGTTGCAACCATCCCCAAACAATGTTGTAACTGTCCCCGGGCCCGGGGTCAGTTGCAACATCTGACTCCTTACATTCAAATGCAAATTGTGAAAAATGTAGATTGTGTAATTATCTTTAAATGGTTTAGACTATTAACAGACATATGTAAGTGTATTGTATAAAAAATTGGTTTGTCTAATCCAAACCGTCTCTGAGTAACAGAGCCAAATGCAAAAAGTGTTGCAACTGTCCCCGGTCTCCCCTACAGATTATTTCTAAAAGTTATTTGTCTACTACTGGCTGATTTATCAAACGAGTGCTTTCTCGTTCGTCCTCCGCAAACTACAGGTGTTTCGGTAGAGAGCCATTGAAATAGCCCTTTTACTATGGCGATAGAAAAGTGCCATAAAGCACTCGAGAGATAAAACATGCATACGGGCGTATTATATTATTTCACACTCGTAAATATTCACTGCGAGCGCGCAAATACTCTCTGCGCGCACGCACTCAGAGGAAACTGCTCCCCGAGCAAGGAAAAATATGCTGCGAGCGAGGAGGAATCTGACCAGCGCTCACATTACAGAATGAATAATATGAAATAATGTGAAATAATATAATACGCCCGTATGCATGTTTTATCGCTCGAGTACTTTATGGCACTTTTCTATCGCCATATTTTACAGCCAAAAAAAAAATGTCAGGCCAGGATACGTCATTCCAGAATTTTTTCCCGGTGCCTTGGACTAGGACATTGCATGTGATGTAGACGGAATTTTGAGAGAGGTGACCCGATGTAGACTGATTTGTCTCAGTGAAATTGCTATTTTGTGTTTTGACTTGGAAAAACAGACGTGTATTTGTTTTGATGTATGTAAATAAACACCAATACTTACAGTAAAGTTTGGATCCCTGTATGTTTACAGAACTATGACAAACGTATGACCTCAAACTGACATAGTCTACCTTGTGCACAGAGAAAGCAAAAGCCAGATGTGTTTTTTATTCAGACCATCAGTGTGTAGTTGGCACATTGTGTGCTTATTATTGTGAAGGCTTGTGTTTACTGTTTGATACGAAAACACAATTTTTACGAAGGTGTGAAGAGTTAAGCAAGGTGTGTTGGCTTTTGCAAGAGAACTATGATGTTTTGCTGATTGGGTGAGAGGTTTTGCCATTTGTGTGTAGAGTTTTGCAAAAAAAGCCATAGTTACAAAAAATGTGCTTAAGCGATCAGAAAAAACTGTAATTAATTAATAATCGAATTAGTTCATAAATAATAAATAATTTCTAATCGGGTTATAATGATATGGAAACGTGAAATTAAAGGAAATCAGTTGTAAACTATAGCAGGCTATGTTTTTGTTAAAAAAAAATAAGTTACCCACAATGCATGATCTCCTGCGGGCAGCCATTATCTGACGTGTTAGTTTCGTGGAAGTAGGCTATGTAGAAGGCTCGCAAACATGGAAAACTGGCTAAAAACAGGGACACTGTCCAAAAGGACTAATTAAAGCGATCGAAGAAGAGAAGCGAGAGAAACAGAGCAGGGGCCTGTACTACGAAGCGGGGTTACTGGTTTATCTGGGTAACTTCGAGAGTAACTTGATCACGTGTGGCATAACTTCCCGATTAACTCGTACTACGAAAGGTGGATATGTTTTAACCTAGGTATGCTGCCATGGCAATTTACCCTGCATCTCAAACCTTCTCCGACCAGGGGGTCGTTTCTAGAAAGCATCGTTTGCTAACTTGCGTCGCAATCTTGGTAGTACGCTCCATCGTTCTTGGATTTGGTGTTTCTAGAAAGGGTAGTTCGAACTCTCAATCGCAAACAAGGACACAACGTTTGGTCGTTTGAACTACTGCCCCTAGGCAGTCGCACTTGTGTCGTTCCTTGGTAGTTCCTGTTGGTGTCCGGAGCGCCCAACCAAAAATCACAACCGCCTAACCAAAAATTGCGAAGTGGATGTTTATCTCGTGACACAATGATTGATGTATCCTGTAGCTTAATTTTGATTAAGACACTGACTCCCCTACTTGGCTCATTCTTGCTATTTATATTAATTCAAGTATTGCCCTGCTTTTAGTATTAGAATCTTCCCAGACCCTTATAACAGTAGTGATAAATGGTGTAGTGGCTAAAGCAGATGACTTATTATCCCAACGTTGTAGGTTCGATTTTCTTATGATGTGAGATTGTCCTCTTGCTTCTCGCTACCTGCAGGTGAACTAGTGTGACACGTAGATTAAATTGTTTTTGACTGATGTCTTGTACCTATGGTCTCTCGATGTAGAGTAACTATATACATAAATATGTATGGTCAAAACCTACTGTGTATCGTAGGCCTACTCTTACTCTTAGATGAAAAGAAGAGACAGGATGCGAACTCGGCCGAGCGCGTAGTGCACTGATGCGTTGCCGTTAAGCCACGAGACAATCGGTAACTTTTGCGATACCCAGACATTCGTCCAGGCTATATATTTTTTCCAACATAGATATTTAACACAAATAATGGCACATATTGGTCGGCTTCAGTAAAATGTTTTATATACTTGCAATTAATAGGTTTAGATTTTTGCAGATGATGATGACAATGCCAGCATTAATCACTCGGTTTAAATGAGAGAAATGTCAACATAGGCTGTGGCAGAGAATTTCTAGGGGGTGGGGTATTACACGTTGCCACTGTTTCCACCAATGATATCTATCGCGGGGGTCGTTTCTAGAAAAGTTAGCAACGACGTTGCTTAACCACCATGGTACGACGCAACTTGCGACCAAACAACGACACTGTTACACCTGTTTCCAGAAAGCATCGTACCTGTGTCGCAATTCGCTACCTCCGACGTTCGAACACCATAGTTCCAACAACGTTGTTGATGATGCAGCGATACATATCATTGGTGGAAACAGTGGAAACGTGAGCCAAAACCTAAACCTATTGCAAGCATATAAAACAGTTAACTAAGACCCATTTCAAAGTGTACCCTTGTTTATAAGAGTAAAACATAATGATAGGCCTAGTCTTGCACGATGCACTGTTTGTAACAGTGTTAGCATTGCCCATGGTGGGTTAAATGATTGCAAAAACATGTTGAGGTGAGTTTAACTAGTGTCAATTCATGTGCATATTATTCAGGCCTATACTAGATGGCTAGTTGCCAAGGCTACAAGACCAAACTGCAAGATCTACATATTTTATTTTCACAATTACTATCTATAGGCCTTCCCTATTTGGTGTACTGACTATACATTATTGAACAAACATATTAATCTGTATTTCAGTATCTAAGTAGGTTAAAAAAAAAAAATTTTAGTAGTGTTATTTTTTAATTAATTAATTAATTCATTCATTCATTCATTCATTAACTTTTTTGTGGGGGGGGGGGGGGGGGTTGTGATACCTCCCTGAAAAGGCTTTTTGCAGTTTGGGATGTCTGTCTACGTGTCACACTAGTTCACCTGCAGGTAGCGAGAAGCAAGAGGACAATCTCACATCATAAGAAAATCGAACCTACAACGTTGGGATAATAAGTCAGCTGCTTTAGCCACTACACCACTTAACACTGCTGTTGTTAGGGACTGTGAAGATTATAATACTAAAAGCAAGGCAATACTTAACATAAATAGCAAGAATGAGCCAAGTAGGGGAGCAGTGTCTTCATCAAAATTAAGCTACAGGATAGATTAATCATTGAGTCACGAAATAAACATCCACTTCGCAAATTTTGGTTAGGCGGTTGTGATTTTTGGTTAGGCGCTCCGGACACCAACAGGAACTACCAAGGAACGACACAAGTGCGACTGCCTAGGGGCAGTAGTTCAAACGACCAAACTTTGCGTCCTTGTTTGCGATTGAGAGTTCGAACTACCCTTTCTAGAAACACCAAATCCAAGAACGATGGAGCGAACTACCAAGGTTGCGACGCAAGTTAGCAAACGATGCTTTCTAGAAACGACCCCCTGTATGATATATACGACATTGGAGCGCAAATCATGAGGGTCTCGCTTCGCAGGGCGAGGGGTTTTAGAGACCGCCATAAGAGAAGAGAGCCCCTCATGATTTGCGCTCCAATGTCGTATGGATCATCCAGGTACTCCGACATTGTCTCGAATTCGAATTGTAGTGGAGGGGTGGTACTTATAAAGGGTGTGGTTAACGGAAACCTCGGGTTAACCAAACATGTGTATATATATATATATATATATATATATATATATATATATATATATATATATATATATATATCAACAGATTGTCAGCCGAAGGAATTCGTTATCTTTGTCAGATGATCTAGGCAGAAGTCTCTAATGTCACCCGTCATAGCAATACCCTTACGTGGACATTCATGTATTCCATCTAATCGGTGATGCTGTACATCTGAGCAAGTATGTCCGAAAATAAATCGGACATAGGCCTAGCCTACAGTATGCTGAACATCTGAGCAAGAATAGCCTAAAATAAATCGGACATAGCCTAGCCTACAGTAGGCCTAATAAATGAAAATCACAATTTTAACAAAGTTGTTGAATTGAATGTCATATTACTGTACCCTGCACATAAAGGCTACACATTTCCACAGCACCAGAATCCGACCGAATGCCTCCCTCAACCCCTTCCACAATCGGCCTTCCACTATTTGCGATGGCCAATTCCTCTGCTACTGTAAAACACTCCTTACAGTAGGCTAGTGTTCAAAGACACATTTTTCTTGTTAGCTGTAAAACAGAGGCCAAGTGAAGGCTATAAGCATACTAGGCCTACATGTTTTCATAATTAAGAAATATTAATGCAAGCTATAACTATATAAACCTACTATTCTGAATAATGTGTTTGTGTTACAATTTCACCTGCTGCCATGTGCGTTTGGCAATGGTGTTGCATCTGAAATGTTCACAGGATTAGGCATACACTAAATCAGTCAATGGGGGCTACTTAAACATTCAATTATCCTATTACTGTAATCTATATGCCCACTTCTAAATTGTGTTGCATCTGTAGGCATTTCTATGAACTCAAAATATGCAATTTAATTATTTCAACTCATTTCAGACATTCCGCAAGCTAATCCTCCGTAACACATATTTGAAGAACATGTGGAAATAAAACTTTACTTTTAGGCATTAAGGCTACCCGATCTGCAATACGTTGCCAACAGCCTTGCTTTGTTCACTGCCGACGTATTTGATTTTTGTCGTAGAGTGGGTTTTAATTCCTCATAACTTGGCATAATAATTGTGCATTCCTCATCCGTAAAAGGTGATCGCGTCATCATTGAAAGTGGTGACTTGCGCTGCAACACGCCCCTTTTATGTGAACGTGCACAAACTCCAATTAGGTTAACCCCGGCTCAACAAATCAACTTCATAATCAGTGTCGTAGTACCGATTAACACCAGGGATGAATTACTGCACGGGCCTACCGGGCCCAGGCCCAGGGGCCCAAGGGGTCAGGGGGCCCTGAAGCCCAGCATGGAATCATTGCCTCAATATCAACAAATCAGGATGTAGGCTATGAATCTGATTGAATTTAGTATTGGCAATCCCCAAAATGCACCAGAATACAGGAAATCATATCAAACAAATTAAAAAACTTCTGGGGGAGGACCCCCAAACCCCCCCTCCCACATATACGACAATTAGTGGGGGGCCCATAATACATCTGGGCCCAGGGGCCCAAAAGTTCATAATCCGCCCATGATTAACACCACTTAAGATAACCAGGTTTTGTCAACCCCGGTTTAACAAAGTAACCATGGGTTACATCTGGGTAGGTTAAGCTCCCTTCGTAGTACAGGCCCCAGGAGACAGGTAACGATGGGATGGGTTTGGGGTCAGAATGATAGAGGTGGAGCGCAGGGGGGTAAAAAAGGACCAGACAGAAAAGACTGAGGGAAGAAAACGGAAGTAGCCTATGATGAGGCATAGGCCTCGGCTTCAAGTGGATTGGAAGACAGACTGCTCAAAGCCACAGTGCATGGTTTGCAGTGAGGTGCTATAACCAGTCTTATGTTGTTCTCCACACTGTTTTCTTTAGCGTGAGAGCTCATAGACAAGTTGCAAATTTTGATTGTGCTATTTGTTATTATATAGCGTGGCTAATTAAACATGATGCCTGGAATGCGTCAATAGAATGTGTTACTTTTCGGATGGTGGGGGTACGCGAGCCGAGTCAGTATGTAGCAGGTGGTCCACGGGGAAAAAAGTTTGGGAACCGCTGCCTTAAATGGTACTGGCCTAAATGTTTTTAGCCATACCCCAATTCACCAACACCCACTTACTGATTATGGGCTGCATAATGAGCAGAGATGTAAGTAGAAATAAAAGTGCAGTAGGCTTTAAGTATGAATGGGGAGTATCTGTACTTTACTTGAGTTTTTATTTTTCTTCCTACTTTTACGTTTGCTTTACTACATTTAAATGAAATATATACTTTTAATCCACTACATTTTCATTAGCAGCTTTAAGTACAAAGTAGGTTAAAATAATGTGCTAGTGAAAAGCCACAGTTTCCAATCAGCATGTTATATTTGTTGACCTGATGTCACCACGGGATTCAACAATGAAGGAAGACATAGTGACAGAGTTAAGGCCTAGCAAATATGTATAGCTATAAGACGGCACACCAAGGCCTAATAGGCTGTTGTAAGGAGCTGAATTACAACCCCAAAACAGAAAAAGTTGGGACATTGTGTAAAACGTGAATAAAAACAGAATGTAATAATCTGCAAATCTCTTAAACTCATATTTAGTTGCAAAAAGGACACAGGCAACATATCAAATGTTAAAAAAATGACAAATTTGACTATTTGATACCAGCAACATGTTTAAAAAAAAGTTGGGACGGGGTAATAAAATGCTGGAAAAGTTGTGTAATGATAAAGAAAACAAAGGGAAGAATGTTTCACAACTAATTAGGGTAAGTGGCCACACAATTGGGTATGAAAAAGAGCATCCCAGAGAGACAGGGACTCTTAGAAGTAGAGATGTAGGGGTATTTATCACTCTGTGTAAACTTATGTGCACAAATGATGAAACAATGTCATTTTAATGCTTCTTAACATGAAATTGTGAAGTATTTGGGGAGTTAATCATCTACAGGACATAATATTATTAAAACATTCAGAGAATCCAGAGAAATCTTTGCAAATAAGGGAAAGAGCTGAAAAACACATTGGATGGCCGTGGTCTTTTGGACCTCAGATGGCATTGCATTAATACCAGACCTGTCATTGTATGGGCTCAAGAAAACCATTGTCTATGTGCACAGTTTAATATCAATTCAAAAACTGCAGCCAACATTGTAACCGCTAAAATTGTATTGAGACATGATACAGAAAATACCACCCTCTTATCTGGACCTGAGCTTGTTTAAAATGGACTGAGGTAACGTGGAAAAAGGTCCTGTGGTTAGACCAATCAAATTTTGCCATTCTTTTTGGAAATCATGGACTCATCTGGGCTAAAGAGGAGAGGGCCTATCCAAGTATCCAACCTATCCAACTTGTTTTAGTGCTCAGTTCGAAACCCAACATCTATGACATTGTGTAAGTGCCTATAGCATGGGCATCTTGCACATTTGGCAAAGCACAATCAATTCTGAATGATGTATACAGGTTTTGAGCAACATATACTGCCATCCAGGCATGTCTTTTCCAGGGACAACCTTGAATATTTCAGGAAAGCAATGCCAAAATGAATTCTGCACATATTTAAATAGTATTTCTCCATAGAGGAAGAGTCCAGGTGCTAAGATGGCCTGTCTGCCATCCAGATTTGTCAAATTAGGTGCATAATGGAATGAAAAACATGACTAAGAATACCCCATACTGTTTAGCAACTGAAATCCTATATTGGGGATTAATGGGACAAATTTAATTTAATTTAATTTTCATTTAATTCTCAAAACTGTAGCAAATGGTTTCCTCAGTTCATAAACATTTACAGAATTTTGTTAAATGAAGAGGTGAAGCAGCACAGTGGTAAACATGCTCCCGTCCCAACTTTTTTTGAAACATGTTGCTGGCATTAAATTAAAAATTAACATATATTTCCATGAAATAGTCAACATTTTCATTTTCAACATTTGATTTGTTGTCTATGTCCATTTTGCTGCTAAATATGGGTTTACGAGACTTGTATATTATCACATTGTTTTTATTTACATTTTACACAACGTCCCAACTTTGTCTGTTTTGGGGTTGTAAATTAAAATTCTAGCTGCTTGCTTTTTATTAAAGGAGAATTCCGGTGTGATATTGACCTAAAGTGTGTTGAAACATGATAGCGAGTGTGAACATATGTCTCATAGCTCACCTCGGCTTGTCCCCTACACTCAGAAATCTGCCGCTAGTTAGCCAATGCCCCTTATCATACCTGTTTGTTCATACTCGTCGCTCGACTTATCGTGACTAAATTCAAGATGGCGTCGGACGGTAAAATTCCTTAAGGTACTGTCTGTATAAATCATCTTGTAAATAATCTGCCAGTGCTTTTTAAAAGTTCTCCATGTCTCGTTTTAAATGTCAAGGCCCTTGGAAGTCTACCAATGAAGTATGGAGCTACTTTGAGCCTCGTAAATGGTGTAAAACAGTGATTTATTTGCATGGCTAGGCCGATGCCCGAGGCACCACAACGAAACACTGCTGGTAGCATTGGCTAACTAGCGGCAGATTTCTGAGTGCAGGGGACAAGCTGAGGTGAGCTATGAGACATACGTTCACACTCGGTATCATGTTTCAAGACACTAGGTCAAAATCACACCGGAATTATCCTTTAATAGAATAATTTGTTTAGGCTTTCAAAGCGTGTTTATGGAGTGTGATGTAGCTGTATTGTTGGATAAACTTCATAATAGGCCTATACAAGGAAGCAGCAGTGAAAAATGAATGGCAGCCATACCTTTATTCAGGCTTCAAAGACATTGTGTATGAAGAGTAGACACCAAGTTTGAAGGTGCTGCATGAACTTAATAGCCTATCCAGAGTTCTGACTGCTTTCTTTTTCATTAAAAGCATACTAGACTGTGCCCTCACTGTAATCAAAGAGCTGTTGAAACAGCTATTTCCTAACTGAGTTCACAGAACAAACAAATGAAGGAAAGGACTAATACAAAAAATAAATCTTAGGAGAAGTTACAGTAAAGAAACTAGTGCACTAGGAACTGCACTTCATGATAGTGAACTATGAATGCCATAAGTAGGATGGATGAATATGTCCCAATAGATGGGTAGAACCACCAAACATGCTCTGGTGCATAAGGCAGAGGACCTATCTGTAGGATATAGATGTACATTCCTGTCTCTGTTGTGTTGTAAAACAGAAATCCCTTTCCTCAATTTGTGTACCTTATTAGATTTAGATTACATTGCAGAAAAGTGCAATGTGAACAGTATAGACATAAATGTAAACAGTGCATGACATATAGTGCAGTGTGGACAGTAGTATACAGTTAGGCAAATGGCATGGTTTACAGTGGGGATATGTGCAGTGTATTAACATTATAAGAGCAAAATAAATATGGATATTCAGTATGAACAATATAGACAGATATGTACAGTACAGGTATGTGCAGTTGAGAATTGACGAAATGGGTCATAAGCTTTGTCCGGAGCCACAAAGCTACATAGTGCAATATCAGGTGTCCAGAAGGCATTTCAGTATTGACACAGTTCTGCCTATTATAAGTCTGCGTATCATCAAAATGAGTTTGAAGCCATTATTTTAAAGTAAAAGAACCACACTGTGTTACTTTACAGCAGAATCCTTATTAGGCATTTCCTGTGAGGGCCTGCCTCACATTACAGCTGATGATAAACGAGGCAACTTCATGAGCAATGTTGCAGGCCAATGTTCCTAAGTCGTGTTCTGGCAAGTTGCCATTGATATTGGGCTACACTTTTTTGGAGAACTTACATCATCAGTAGGCAAATATTCATGATCATTTAATCAGAACACATGGAACTGGTTATGCGGTTATCCAGAAACATTGCTCAAAAAGTTGCCCCGTGTATCATCACCTTAAAGAATACCTTTGTTCACGTAAGACTCATAAATGAAACACATAAATCTATGGCTTGCGCTGTAGCAGTAAAACCTGCTGTGTGTCCTTTAGGAAGCTTCCCTAGTGTGCTGCTACCATAGAGCAGAAAACAAAAATGCCAGCAAGGCCAACGCCAATGGAGAGCTCTTCAGTCCCATTGCTCCACTGGTCATCCTCAGTTGGTAGTGGGCCACTGTCCTCTGGTAGTCTCCCTCCTGTGCCTCACACTCATACCCGCCCTCGTCTGCAGACCCCATGCCCTCTATCAGCAGCACTAACTGCTCCTGCTTCTCGTCCTCGAGCGACTGCCTCTCCTCTCCATCCTTCAGCCAGCGGTACGTGGCATGGTGGGAGTCAATGGGGCAGGCCAGGTAGTGTCTGGACGACTCAGGAATGTGAACAGTCTCAGCAGCACCCTTATCTGGTCCACCTATGCTCGGGAAGAAAAGGAGCAAAAGCCATTAAATGTGTTTTCTGTTATTTTTTTGATAGACACAAAAAGTGACCTTTAGCAGAATGAAGGTGGGGGCTGAAGTGCACCCTATGGACTTAATTGTAAAACAATTGGTGTGCTTTCAGAGAATGTAGTATGGATTGTGTTTACCAAGTTTGAATAGGATTGGACCTTTACAATAAATTATATAGGCAATACAATAATTAAAGGCCACACTTCAAAAGTGGATTGATGCGTAACTGAATCTGAGCGACGAATCAAAAATCAGGAAACACCAATCTGTTAGGCTTGGTTTGAAGGTGAGGTGTACCGAATTTCGTAGGAATCGGAACAACGGTCTAGGAGGAGATAGATTAGTTTTGCTTTTGAGTTTTGTGAAAATGGCAGGAAAATGTGAATGATGAAAATAGATGTTGCTCGATTCATTAGATGCCGGAACTCTAAAAGAACCGCCCCATGGACATGAATTTCATGAAATTTTGTGGGCATCCTAAGAATGTCATATTGGTTGTCTGTACCAAGTTTGGATAAGATTGGACATTTTGACTTATTGCAGCGCCCCCTGTGGACAGAATTTCACAACATTCGGTGTGCGTCCACATAATGTTGTATTGATGACATGTACCAAGTTTGGATAAGATTGGACATAATTGAGATATTTACAGCGCCCCCTGTGGACAGAATATCACAAAATTCGCTGCGCGTCCAAAGAATGTCGTAATGATTATGTGGCCCAAGTTTGAATAGGACTGGACCTTTATAAGTTAAGATAAAGGCAAAAAAATCATTATAGGCCACTCCCCAAATGTTAATTGCACTTAAACACTTAAAAACGGGTGATAAATAAAAAATCAGAAAAAGTCACTCTGTTAGGCTTGGTCTGTAGTGTACCTAATCTGAGAGAATCGGAACAATGGTCTAGGATGAGATAGATTTGTTTCACTTTTGAGTTCGCACACTGAAAGAAATGACTTAAACAAAGTCTTCAAAAAGGAGTTTTCGTTTAATTTTGGGAGCAAGAGCAGCCGTTTCAGCCGTCCGACTATTCTCAATGCTCACCAAAGTTTTACGAGTTTTTTGAAAATGGCAGGAAAATTGCAGAATTTTGGAAAAATACCATATGGTTCTGGAGATATGAGCAAAAACGTAAATGTGATTATTATAGCGCCGCCTATAGACAGAAATGGGTAATTCCTGTTGTGTGAGATCATGCACTAATTTGGGACCTATGGTAAAGAATTTGAGTCTGTACCTATTACGGTTATGGTTGTAGAAACGGTTCTGCTGCGAAAACATCATTTCATGAAAGGGTTAAAAATCAGAACAAAAACAATAGGAGTCCAGCTTGTACCCCTAACAAGTAAACACATCAGATGATCACATCAGACTTCACCTAAAGGCAATTACAGCACTGTCATTTGTTTGCCATATGAACACCACAAATGGCCCATTCTAAAGGTACTGTAGAACAGATTGCTCTGTGCGGGGTGCACTGTACAGTGTGAATAGCAGGTTGTTTCATCCCCACAGGGTTTCTACTCTGAATCAAATGTAAAATTCCATGACTTTTCCCTGACAAAAAATCTGAATTTCCTTGAATTACTATATAATGAATGGTACAATATACTGACCAATGATTTCAGAGCAGCCACGTAGCGTTCAAGAATCTTTTACTTTTTTAGAGCGGGAGATAATATAAACGGCCACTGAATAAACAAAGTTGAGTTACTCAAGCAAGCAGCAAAGCTAATAACCAGATATACACCAATTCTGCATGGAAATATTTGTACTAATGTATTATTTTTGGCAAGTAAATATTGAACTTCTACAACAAAATTCCCTAATATTCTATGACTTTGCCCCAAAAATGATAAAATGCCATTCAGCCCTTCTATGTTGTGAGTTTGATTCGATACAGCTTTTGAGAGACAAATGCCTGTGTGTGTCTGTGTGTAGAAGTGTGTGTGTGTGTGTGTGTGTGTGCAACAAATCATCATTCATCTCTTCCTCAAAGACCAGAGAGAGTTAGAAAATCCTCTGTAATGAGCAAGGAAGCCCAAAGAAACACTGAAAACAATGAGAAAAACTCAAACATTCTATGTGTGTGTGTGTGTGGGAGGAAGAAAAAGACTTACTCTCTGCAGCGCA
Organism: Alosa sapidissima; assembly: GCF_018492685.1. Taxonomy (NCBI): domain Eukaryota; kingdom Metazoa; phylum Chordata; class Actinopteri; order Clupeiformes; family Clupeidae; genus Alosa; species Alosa sapidissima. The sequence continues at coordinate 20,540,919 of NC_055970.1, read as the reverse complement.
TTTTTGAACATTTCCATCTTCAATGTCCTGAATGGTGCCTCTGTTAAAAGGCAATGAATTTCAATTTAATTTTATACACAAAGCATGTGTAACAATATGATAATATGCACTCTCTCAAAGAAGTGCATTGGGAGGAACACTTTTGGAAAAAAGGAAAAAGAGGGAAAGCACTTTCTTTCTCGCTTGTTTACTCTCTGTGACTGCACTGATTCTTCTAAACGGACATGTAAATGGTTAAAGAAATTAGGTGGGTAGACAGTGTTATTAATGTATCTAAATGATAATAAAAGACAGACAGGAGGGTGCCATGTTTGGTTCAAGTCTTATACCTTACATGCATCATATGATGGCTGTATTTTATTACTTGCATGTAAATGTGTCTGACTTTGCTCCATTGCTATATGTGTGTGTTGATGTGCAGAAATGTTCCTAGAGGTGTTGCATGATGCTACAGGTTATTGGAAAAAAATAATACCGTTAGGTGTGTGTGAATTTGCACGTGTGTGTGTGGTCTGTGAGTTCCTGTTTCTGCATGAGTTGCATTGAAGAAGATGTGAAGGCACACAGTCTAAGTGAAGTTCCCTTTTGTACTAGTTTTCATTTTAACTGAAAGCAATAAGAAGTCATAAAAGTAGAGTAAAAGAAAGTGCCTAGCACAGAGCTTCTTAACTGATCTGACCTTGGCACCCATATTTTAAGGCCAACTGATACAGTGAGCTATGTGGTAAGATGCGTAAAGTGCCTGCACTTGTTTGGAACATGTTGACGTTAGGCACAATTACGAAGTCCTCGTGATAGGCATATGTGAATCCATACTTCAAATATTGAGGGTCGTTTTGCTATATTTAGCCTACAAGTAAAATTACGTCTAACATGACCTGTCACATAAACATTGTCTACTGTACATGGAGTGTAGGTCCATGGCAACAACTGGCATAGACTTTATTCCTATCATAATAAAGGTCTGACATTAGATCTGATGGGGTAGGATTTTAAATGGTCGATTTTCTTTTTTTTTGTAAGTTGAGTTTAAAAAAAGTTGTCCTGTTAAAGGGTTTCTTAAAGGGTTTCAGGGTTGTTAAAAAATGAACCGCTTTAGGGGAAACTTCATGAGAGACAGAGGCGGGAGAGAATCAGAGAGAAAGTGAAAGAGAGAGAGAGAGAACTCTTACTCTGAATAAGGTGCACATGTCTTACGGCCGCTGTTCCAGCCACAGTAGGGATCTCTTGCTAAGACACAGTCAGCACACTGGTTCCCGTACACACTGCAGTTCCTCAGTTCAATCTGAACCACCTCATCACTGGAGCTCACGTAGAGTTTCTTCTGCAAAATGCCCAACACGTGGGTTTTAAATAATGTAGTTATACTCACCATAGAGATGACATACTGTAGAATAGAGCTTGTGAGAAGCACACAGATAGATATTAGAAAGCTAGATACCGCATTGGGCTCCAGAACGTACTTAAATAGCGACGCCATCTTGGTGGGGGCAACAATAACTGGAGGCCAATGGAGGAGCATGTGACTCTGACTGGAAATCAGACAGGTGTCTGTGATTGCCTGCAAGTGTTGCCCATTGACAATAAAGGTGCTGCCCCCACCAATATGGCGGCCACGTTTACGATGCCACCTAATAGAACTCCACAGTCAATGTGGTATCTAGCTTTCTAATATCTATGGGCACACACACATACAACAAAGCATGCTGGGATAGACTGTGGAGGACTCACTTCAGAACTGTGCAGCAGCATGCTGAGTATGTGCGTTTCGAGTTTGAATGGATGATACTCCGCAATGATGAAAGGTTCAGAGGAGGTCTCCAGGACTTTGTGAACTGCACCCCTAACTTTGAAAAAAAAAAAAAAAAAAATCAGAGGGTGGAGTGTTCTTGACCGAGGTCCAAGTGAAAATGAAAGTGTTGAATACTCAGGGGTAGGGGTGGGGGTTGGGGATTAATGCTTTCTGATCTATCCAGATAACGGCACTGCTTTCATGTGTGTGCAGTTCAAAGAACTCAATAGTGGGGCGGTGGTAGCGTCGTGGTTAAGGGGCTGGGCTAGCATGCTGTAGCCAGAAAAGTTGTGGGTTCAATTCTCAGCTATCATCGTTGTTCCCTTGAGCAAGACACTTAACCCTGAGTTGCTCCGGGGACATTGTAGTCCCTTGTAATAGAATTAATTTACAGTATGTAAGTCACTTTGGATGAAAAGTGTCTGCTAAATGAATGTATCACAAACAAGAACAGGAAGTTTAGTTTCCTGGGAAGGGTTTAAATGGAAGTGAACTAGTGACCTACAGACTTGACACAAAACTCTCAGTAGAAACACTGAAACTTGGCATTTTCTTCTTGCACATTCTTAGAGCCTGTGATGTTGACATCTGATGTTGCACATGACCCAAGACAGAGACGTTTTGTAGAGCTGCTATCTCAGCTGGACGATCACAAGACTGTGATACTTCCCTCCTCAGCACAAGCTCACAAGGGATTCTGCTGATCTTTATTTCTGACGCTAAATTGTCAATAACTGATGGCAAAACAGTTAAACTATGGGACACACAAAATAAACACTTCAGTGTGAGACCAAGATATACATATATCTTACATATAAGATATACATACAAATTATTATTGTAGGCTGTGGACCAAGGCTTTTTCGATAAGAAGTGATAGTTTGCAATGGGAAGTTACTCAAGCTGTTATTTTCTGAAGTGTTAACACAAGGCAGGAAGGGAAAATAAAAACTGATTGACTGCATTATTTGAAAGGAAGTCATGGGAGGCCGTGATAAAGCAACCTCAATTTGGTTTCATTTTAGCTCAATTCATTTGTGTAGCATTGTGTCAAGGACTTCACAGAGCCTTGGGCCCGAGCTCCTTCAAACAAGCACAAGGGAAACAGAGTCGTTGGGATGGGAAAGAACCTTGATCAGAGGCCAGATCAGATGTGAGAACAGGCACCAGCTACTAATACTGATAGAGAGAGTGGGGTGGACAATGGTGAGGTGGGATGGAAAGTGTGAGACATGAGAGCACCATGGGTTATAACACATGGTCAAGAGCATGAAAAGGAAACACTCTCTGAGTTATATTATTTGCAGTGTTTTTGTGTCTTACCCATTGACAACAATAGGACGTTGTGTCCCTCCTGTCCCTGTGTCCCTCCAACACGGTCCACCTGGATGTGGCTGTAGTGGTGATGACTGACCAACAGGGGGTTGTTGTTTCCTATGGGCCTCACCCAATCCACCATCTCTGGACTGTTCTTCATGTACTTGAGCAAGTCTGGAGACAGCTTCCTACTGTCCTGGACACACTGTTTAGAAATAAGGAATGGAAAAACATTGGACCACAAGTACAATTCTGTTTCTACATCAGCAGATAGGTGTGGTGAAATACCAAGTTAATGGTTCAACAGTCATGCTTTTCAAACAGGAGGGTATTACTGTTAAGATTACATTATGATAACACACACTGCTTGGGCAGGAGTCCAGTGATGTTTAAATTCCTCTTTATAATATCTAAAAAAATAACTATGCCTTTTTACAATACGGCAAGACACTGAATATGTATGCATGTTATGGTGACTGTGTGGTTATTAAACTGTTTTAAGCAGACGTTTGTGTTGAAACTGTCCTACCTGACCGGGCTGTTCTTTCAGAGAGTTGGTGGGTATTGAGAAGGCAGACGTAGAGAAGACCTGACTGATGTCTCTCATGGTGTAAACACACACAGCCCTGATTTCCCTACACACACACACACACACACACACACAATGCACATTTAAAATCCCAATCTCAGCTCAAAATATCCACATCAAGATTATTAAGAGAATCAAGACAAAGAAAGTGAGTCAACATAAGCCAATGGATGCAGTGTTTCCCACAGAATTGAATTCCATTTGTGGTGGTTGGTTTGCAGAATTAACTTGAATACAACAGTTTTTAAGAAATTAACACAGCGTGGTTATAATGCTAAACAGATTTAAGCACAATTTAGTACAACCTGGAAAATCATTGTGTGGTGGTCAATGTTGATATTGTGGTGTGCCGCCACAAATAAGTCAATGTATGGGAAACACTGGGATGGCTTCTCTGTACCATGCATGTCAGTAGAAATTCATGTAAATGTAAATGTTAACTCCAAAGTGCAGCTTAACCTGTTTTGCCAGTTTTTCTGATCTGATCTGAGGCAACCTCACAGTTATCATATTGTGTTTCATGGGTGGATGACGCAACAGCCCCATGCGTCAGTCCCGGTCATCTCCACACTTCCCTCAAAGCAAAGACGCAAACTAATCATCTTCTTACATGAACCTTGTAAACCTGAGGGCAAACTTCTGCTGCCTATTTTACTCCTCCTGTGAGTTTCTCTTCTCTCTGCTACTTTTAGCATGTCTGGTGAACTCAAATGGCCCCTGCGTAGCGTACCAGCCGTTTTTGAAGAGCCCGTAGACCCGGTCGTCTCCTCCGTCCTCAGACGGCAGCACGGCCACGTCCAGCAGCACGGTGTAGTACAGCTTCCTGCTGGGGTCTCCGCAGGACAGCCGGCTGCTCAGCTGGGACGTCCACTGGAACTGCAGGGTGTCCTTTGAACCTCCGAGATCAGCCTGTAGAAAAACAGCAAACATCTCAGATGAATCTTACACAGTCTGCAAAACCATGCACTTCAGTTCCTCATATGCATGAGATGGCCAGTTGTGTGCACAGCCTTTTGGTTACACGCGTTTGTTGTTTATAGTCATAATTCAATGAGGACTTTGTGCAATGAACCGGGTAATTACATTCATACACAGGATTAGATGTTATAATCCCTTGTGCCAAAATCCAAGGTAAAAACACACTCAGAAGCCCCTACTCAAATTAACTTAAAAAAAGCACGCTAACCACAGATCTGCCAACCAATGGTCACAAACACAAGACAAATGGCCCATCCAACAGCAGTATATAGTATGCGGCATGTCATTGTCATGCTATCAAGTGGGCACCCTCATTCACCAATGTTTCGTTAAGTTAGGCCCACGACACCTCATGAAGGCTTAACATTGAAACAAGCGTCCTGGAAACACTCCCCTCCATGCTGCCACGTGCTAACACTCGCACTCTGGCCTGTCGGCGCTCACGGAGAGGGCCATTCGGAAGACAAAACCCAGGGAAGGATCAAAGCACACTAATCATTTTAGCAAGCTTTAAGGGTGCTAGTGACCAACATTTTGACACAACAGCATCTTCATCAGAGTCAAAAACAAAGATTTTGTGCAATTCCATGGTCCATGGTCAATATTGTATTGAAGTGCTCACCTTGCAGATCTGGGAGACACGTGGGGTGAAAAGGTCAGAATCTGGGCTCTGGTCATGACTCTTCTCTGTGTAGAATGCATACAGCTTGTCTTGCAATGGATTCTCCTCATTTCTTCTTTCTATAATCTTCACATACCTTTGATCTGTGGGGACAGTATGATATATCTTAAAAATTAAATGTTTTTGTTTTTGAACAATTTGCATTTTATGTTTCTTTACCTTTCTTAGGGTGCTGGTAAATTCAAAGCAATAGGGTGGTTGACAGAATAACTTTCTATCTCTTTCTATGGATTTGGATAAACTGACTCTCTGTCTTCTCCGTCTGTGTGCCGACAGACCACTGAAAGTTAAGTTATACTTTATTGTCCTGAAATTTGTTCTCTGCATTTTATCCATCCAGGGGTAGCGTGCACATTCACACACTTGGAGCAGTGGGCTCGGAGCACACACACAGAGCAGTGGGCAGCCTTTAATCCATCACCCGGGTGCAAATAGGGGTTAAGGACCTTCAAGGGCACCTCATCCGTGGATGTGGGAGAGCGCTGTTCAATCACTCTCCCCACCAGTCAGGGATTGAACCGGCCACACTTCAGTCACAAGTTCGATTCCCTAACCAGTAGGCCACGGATGTCACAGAGAGCAGTTTGGGGGTCTTTCCTGCTTGGTTCGAAGGCATGAGTTTGGGGGTCTCACCTGCTTGACTCGAGGGCATGAGAGGCGTGTTCTTGGAGGTCCTGTACACTCCATCTCTGTAACCCAAGCCCGAATGTGTGGTGTAGAGGGCATCTCCTGCAGAGAGTATACAGACTACTTATCATGCCACACACACACACACATCACATGCATACACGCATGCATACCACACACACACACACACACACACACACACACACACACACACACACACACACACAGACGCTCTCTGTTTCTCTGTCCATCTCTCTCTCTCTCTCTCTCTCTCTCTCTCTCTCACGCACACACACCCATACAGAATCCAAGAATACCACACAATCACAAGGACATCACAACAATAACCACATTCATGCTACAGCGTCAGAGTAAATGGAGAACTGAGAGCTAAGTCTTAAAGTAGACCATGAAGATAACACGGGTCTGAAGAGGGCTGAATTACCAGTGAGCAGCGCCGGCTCTCCTCCTCTGATAAAATCACTTCTACAGTCTGCTGATGAGCCATTTGCTGCCTGTAACACACACACACACACACAGGTCATAATCCAGGTAAACCTTTCCCGAGATTATAATAATGTGTAGCTCCATAGAGGAAATCCTAACCCTGAAGCAGCAGCTTGTGTGGTCCCCATAGGCCGTGCACACATACAGAGGGTATCCATCTCTCCCAGGCTGCGTCACAGTGATGTTACCACAGTTCTTTTGGTGACAAGAGACAGACACAGTTATGTACAATCAATCACTGAAATGGTTTAGCTTGCACAGTACGAATAGTAGGTTAAATAGAAGTGGATTGCAGTTGCTCTCATGTGAATGTGTGTCACTGAGTTCTCCATCACTTTGACAGTCAAGGTTTTTTCTTCCTGTGTGGTGATTGTGTCTGTGTGGTGTGGTGTACATACGGTATGTGAGTTTAGTTTGCATGAGGAAAAAGCAATAGCTAACTACAGTGAGAAACATTAGCCAAAGGCACTTACTGAAACTGCTTCCTGTATGCACAACATCACAGGCTCCTATACAGACAAATGAAGGAAACCCACAGGAACAAGTTAGGAAAACAGCTTATTTGCCATTCCTCCGTTTGACTCTCTCTTCAAACATAAAAACACACACATTTTGCTACAATTTTGGCAAACGTGTCCATACCAACCACTAACCAGTTTCACATTGCCACAGGCTATTACACAAAATTAATTATCCAGTGTACAGTATGTTCTTGTATTTGCTCAAACACATGAAGATCCTTTACCATAGTCAGGGACTGGGTAGGCTTCGCCTGGAAACTGAGACGAAATAAATGCTGTCCACCTCCAAAATACATTTCTCCATTAGCCCCTTCAAATAGTTTCATGTTCCTAGACGCATTTTGCCTATGCAGGGAACTCCGTTGGAAAGCCAAGGCTGAAAATATTATAAAGCAATGTGTGATACTTTGTTCCTCCAACTTAGTTTTGAAGAATGGTAGATGGACATATCAATATTTTGCACAGTAGCCTATCCCTTACTAAAATAATTGCACTACTTCAAGTTTTCTTAATATCAAAACTGCAGTTTGAAGAAATTATTTGCAATTAATATGCAGGAAATGCAATATTTTGGACATGAAAAACACCATTGCTCTAGGCTAGCCTACATAGCAATTTAGTGCAGAAATGCATATTTTGGACATGACAATATTATTGTACTGCATTGCACTTCAGAAAGTTGTCTTACAACTGCTGTTATTTTTTTGTAAAGGATACAGTAGTTATACAGAAAAGTAATACAGTGAGTATTCTTGGAACTACGAAGGGTCAGGGTAGGGAATTTATTTAGAGCGACATAGTATTGCTCTAAATAAATCCCCACCCTGACCCTTCGCGGGTTCCGTAGTACGCGCCAGCTCAACGGTCAGCTCAACGACATCAATCCCTGCCAAAAATGTCAAGAAACAAAAACACTTACCATTTTCAAGTTTAAATCTAGCTTTATGTGACCCGTGTCCCAAGCTACATGCGATGCCGACGAGAGAAACCATTAGAAAACCAATGTATCCCATTTTCCAGTAATGAAAGCTACTTGTGTCGACAAAGTGACGTGTAATGGAGTGTGCCGGTGTTGTACAATTTTGAGCTGAATGGCTGGTAGTAGCCTAGTAGTAGGTGGGGTGGATTGCGTAACCGTTGGTGTAGTGTTAGTAGGCTAGGCTATGACAGGTGCTTTTTAAACAATTGGTCATATTCAGAGTAAGAAGCTGTTTCTCAACTTCAAATTACACGTTATGTCGTAAACATTTATTAAGCAACACGGCGTGTATTGTAAATTGAAGTTATCAATGGACTGGGCGATTGTGTTGCCAAAGAGTGTGCCAAAAACGGCATTAGCAATTTGAGTAATGCCCTCAGGATATGATTCATTGAAGACAACCATCCTGTCAATGCAAGGTGTGTAACCTCTGCAGATTGGAGAGAAAAGATAGCCAGTTAACAGCCATCCGTCACTGGGACTGCATACTTGGCACTCACACCTTTTTATTTCACAAAGTTATTTGACCACTAGATACTGTCCACTAGATGGCAACAGTAGCCTATCATATTCTACAACTCACTCCGCAACAAAAAAGATACCAGGATACAATGATAGTAGCCTAAGTCTATAGGGGACACAAAATGAGACCATGGTGTCAAATCCAATGTTTTAGTCTGTGAATTGTTATGGAATAACCCTTAGCCTATACCACTGAGGAGGGATGGAACACTTCCAGCTGATCATTTTGCACCTGTCACCTGCAGCAACATCACAGAGGAAAATGTCAATACAGTCACAGGTGTGTGTCTGGGACTGTGGCCTGACCATTTCATACAACGCCCTGTAACAGCCAATGAAATATACCATTACAAGTATGACCAACATAGATATCTTGTCATGTCTGATCATTAAGCACGCTTGAGACAGACTCAGCCATTGACATAACAAATGTCAACAAAATTGAGCTATACTGTTTGTGAGGGTGGTTTACACAATAAGTTGGCTGAATGAGAACTTAACATAAACTGAGACACCCAAAATGACAACAATGGCTGGGTTCTTTTCTTCCTTTTACTATTTGGTTTTTCATTTCCAGCAGTATGTGTTTCATTAACAAAATCCCCACACACTAAAATGAACCTTTCAGGCCGATGGGAAAGATAATACTCACGGAAAGAGAAAGTATGACAAAAAATATTGATTGCAATTTTAATTTTCCGAAGTGATTCTCTGTAATGTGCTGACAAAGTCAGAGTTCAGGGTGCCAAAGAGAAAATGAGCCTGCAGCTAATGAGCAGTTTAGCCTATGCTGGCACCAACATTGCTGTCAATTTGGCCTCAAGGGTGCCTAGAATAAGCTGAATGGTGGGCCACTTACCATAGAATTGATTAGCCAAATAACTGAGCCATACCTCAAGTTTCACTCCATTCCTTTCTGATATGAGGGGTGGTGGTGTTCTGTAAATGTTGAGAAATTAATATGTTGATACGAAACCTTGCTAAAAGAACTGCATTCCCATCATACACCCCAGAGCATCTTCCCCTTGACATATAATCAGCAGGCAGATCCATACCATGATTGGTTGGGCGCCACCCTGTCCTGATTGGTTGCAGAGCACAGCACCAACTTATTTACTTTTTTTCTCCCTCCATGCACAGACCCTGAACTCTTCACAAAGGCTCGAGTTTTTCTCTTCCTCCGATACAGTGGCATTTACAGCCAGCAGGATGTGATGAGATTTTGCCATCCAAGGTTTTGAATTACCATTGCTCACTGTACCGTTCAACTTATGGTGAACTTCAACATGCCAATTATGAGCAGTTATGGTGATATAAGCCAGAAAAAAGACCTTGTTTAAGTCAGACTAAAGAAGTCTTAACAAGTCTTGAAAGCAAGGTTGTGCACTGTGTGTTTGTGTGTCTTTCACCTTCTTTTCTCTCTGTGTGTCTTTCTCTGTCATTTCTCCCCCTTTCTTCTCTCATTTCTTTACCTCTACTTGATTTGGACATTAAACAGAACTTTAAAATCCATGGGGATTGAGACATTTGCATGATGCTTGGGAGGATTCTGAGAACCATCTGGTTGTCGTGGCAGCAACGCTGCAGATGTGTGGGACATAATGGTGCACTTAATGGCTGAGGCTATCTGTGCATGACTATGCCGATTTAATTGGCTCGCTTTCCCTTACTGACGAGCGGGAAAAGGAGGCATGAGCACGTGAACACACAGCTCAAACAGGAGACAGAATGCCAAGCTGACACATCCAGACAGATAGATGGCTCTCTCTATCACACACACACACACACAAACGGTTGACTATTCTGCCATAAATTCAGCAGAATCAGGCAAGCGTGGCCTAAGACACGAGACGAAAGATGTTGTTGGCCTGAAGCGATATGGTTCTCAAAATAGAAGATCTTCCATGTTTCCTCAGAAAAAAAGGCATGGAATTGGAAATAGAGATGGGGGGGAAAAGACTATTGCCTGACTAAAAAGAATATTTTTAATGTAATTCCAACATTGAAGTTGCATTTACAGTTATTTTAAATGCATTCATATGTTTTTTGTTTGGATTGTGTGAGGCTATTGTAATTCATCATCATGTTATAAAGCATCTGCTAGGATACCTGCGGAGCTTCAAAGACAGTGACTCAGAGAGTGTGACAATGCATTGTTGGTGTATGTGTATTGCTATATTTTTCACAGAGAGGCACTCAGAGGAAATCTCTCTCTCTCTCTCTTACGCTCTCTGTGTGTTTGTGTGTCTGTGTGTGTGTGTGTGAATAAGAGAGATGGAGGGATATAGAGAGAAAGGGATTTCATGCACATGTGCCTGTGTGTGGTGTGTGTGTGTGTGTGTGTGTGTGTGTGTGTGTGTGTGTGTGTGTGTGTGTGTGAGTGTATGTGTGTGAGTGTGTGTGTACACAACCATTTTTACTCACACTCTCTTATTGAGTCAGGTGCAGGGTAGAGGAGATAATGAGGATGACTGGCTGCAATGCGTGGTGTGTGGGCAGGTTGCATGCAGTGTAATAGTACAGCACGACTCTGTGAAGCTCCTCTGCACACATATGGTCCCATTTCAAATCTGGAAGAAAAAATTGTGTGTGAAAAAATTGTGTGTGAATGTGCATTTTGCTTACTCTGAAATGAAATACAGAGTGGGCCAAAGAGACATTGATGAACTGCAAAAATACTGCAATGGACCATTGCACCTTACACTCAGAGTCAGGAATTGTTATGTAGGATTATTTCCATTGTTGGTTAATCTGTCAATTACTTTTTCAACTGATTGTTTGATCTGTAGAACGTCAGATTAATACAGTATGCTAATCAGAGTTTCCTAAAAAACAAGGTTATGTCCTCAAATTTCTTGTAATAACTGCAAATTGTAAGATCAAGGACCTATTAAACCTAGCACATAATGCATCACTCTTGCACGCTACGTGTGACCATGCAGAACTCCCTCTCTCTCATTGGCTGGAAGTGTGGACGGTTGTGAGTCAACACGCTGAGAACGGCGACTCTACTGCGCTGGAGATTATGCAGACGGGATAGATGGAATGCTTTGAGAACAATTGCAATTACTGACTTTGGTTATCCGCTTTCTTGTGGGCTGCATTGGAAAGATGCCTTTGCAAATGGATGGTAAGAATGTCTACCTTACCTTGTATTAGTAGGCTGGCGATAGTGAAAATTGCGCTTTATTTTGTCGCAGTATGACAGAAGATGGAATCTACCGGCATTGTATTGCATTTGTTAACGTCTAAAATATTGCCGTTATTGGTAGAGACATAATCGTTTCCTCAGTGATTTATTTTTGTATTCCAGCTAGAATTTATTCTGGTGTAAATTGTGAGGATTGTTGCTAATTTCCTTCTCAAGTTGGAAGAGCACCAAGCTACCTGTTGGCAGGTCTGTTTGGCAAATGGTTTGTCAGGGACCATGACTTCATCAGCATAGATGTTCTCTTTTAGCCAAGACACCTCACACTGCCTCTCAGCCAATGCTATGTCAATTCATCATAATTATAATTCGCTGGCAATATTATGCACTTTAAAAGTATGTATATTTTTTTCTTGAAACTCTTAACAATAAAAAGACACATTGTTTGTATAATCCCCTCAAATCCATTCTGGGCTCTTGAATGATGAATGTACAGAAAAAAAATGTTCACACCATTTTCTGCTAGACTGCATGAGGACAGTCACTGCAGTATATGCAATATTTGCTGTTCAAGGTGCCTTGGAAGGATAGGTGTCAAACACACACCAAACAGGCTATTATTCCATTCTGATTCTGACCACATCCCTGCTAAATGCACTCATAGGCTTGTTTTATGCAGTGGGAGGTAAGTCAGACAGTGCACAGACAGCATGCAGTGGCTGGACTGCTCTGCTGTGGATCAGAGCTGTCACAGTGTTGGAGAAGGGCTGGTTGGGGATGATTAAGACCTCGGGACATTTCCTGTGCCCCATAATCAGATAGTGGATGATGAGAGTCCCAGGAGGGCTGTAGCTGTTCAATTGAGCAAGACAAACCAGCCCTCTCCTTGCGTATAGTGAGATGTAGGGAAAACGTGATGGAGAGTTGGAGGAAGATCGTTTGACTGGGATGTTAACTCAAATGCATGCTACTGCTGAACTTTCCTGATGGAACACTAACTGGATTACTCAGGCTTCCACCATGCTAATGTGTGTTACACAATTGAATGTATTTAAACAATTCTTGAAACCCTAACACACTAACACTATTATGTTTGTTGTTTGGTACTAAATTACAGTTATATATGTCTGCATGTCTGTGTGTATGCGTGTGTGTGTGTGTGTGTGTGTGTGTGTCTATGTGTGTGTGTGTGTGTGTGTGTGTGTGCGTGTGTGTGTGCGTGCGTGTATGTGTGTGTGTGTGCGTGTATGTGTGTGTGTGTGTGTGTGGTATGCATGTGTGTTCCAGTACATGTCCAGATCCTGCTGGCCGTGGGCTTGGCAATCCTCTGCTTCTTCCTGGTGCTCGGCTGCTTTCTCTGCTGGCGTCGCCGCAAATCCCGTCTCCTCAACGACAAAGAGGCGGCCTTGTCGCTCCCGCCCCTGACCTCTGACCCCACCGCCACAGCGACTGTGGCCCCGAGTGCCTGGCCCTCAATCGGCCTGCTCCCTGTCCGTCAGCAGTATGAGGAGCTGGAGGGGGACGTGCTGGACTTTCCCGCGCTCTCTCCATCGCCCTCGGCCACCAGCGCCTCCCCTCCCTCGGAGGACGGGCTCTCGGTCCAGGGCCTGGCCCCGCGGCCCCGCTCCTCCTCCGATCTGCACGAGTCCTCCTCCACCTCCGCCTCTGCCTTGGCCCGCGCCTCCTGCTTCCCCCTGCGGCGCCTCAGCTCCCCGGCCGCCCCCTGCTCCCCGCTCCGCTCCCCCTCCCCCTCTCCCTCCTCCTCCATCTCCCACGGCCGGGCCTCCCTGCCCTCCATCCCCAAACTGGGCCTGGTGTCTCGCACCAAACGGGCCCTGGAGCGGCGCTGCTCGGTGGCCGCCGATGGCTCCGTCCCCTCGGGCGAGGGCAGCCGGCTGACCTGCCCCCAACCGGCGTCCACCGCCCTCTCCACCTCGCCACAGCTCACCTACGGGTCCGCGTCCTCCTCCAGCACCGACTCCAGTTCTACCTCCTCCTTCGCTCTAGGGCCGAGCGTTGTGACCTCCAAGCCTGGTCCGCTGCTGCACTTCACCCTGCTCTTCTCGCCCTCGTCCGGCATGCTCTCCCTGACCGTGCTGGGCATCAGCGGGGCACCGCGGCGGCTTGGCGGGGTGTTTGTGCGCGCCAGCCTCCCGCCGCTCCACCCCACGGCCGTGCAGGCGTCCACGCGCCGCCGCAGCCTCAGCCCCGAGTTCCAGAGCCAGAGCTTCCAGCTGGACGTGGGCGACATAGACGCGCTGAGGGGTGCCACACTGCGGCTGGCCGCCTTCTGCAGGGACTTCTCCGGCCTGAGGGAGGCGCCGCTGGCCGAGCTGGAGCTGCCCTGTGCCGAGCTGGACTGGGAGCCCGACACCACCATCACCTGCACCAGGCAGATGGAGCTGGTCAAGAGGAGGCTCAGAAAGGTAGGCCTGGGTGTGTGTCTCCGTGTGTGTGTATGCGTCTGTCTGTCTGTCTCTCTGTCTAGTAGTTTGTCTTTCTTTTTGTCTGGGAAAGGATGGAAAAGGATGACGGTGTGTGTGTGTGTGTGTGTGTGTGTGTGTGTGTGTGTGTGTGTGTGTGTGTGGAAAAGGATGACGGTGTGTGTTTGTGTGTGTGTGTGTGTGTGTTTGTGTGCTTCTCTATCTATCTATCGGTCTCTCTTACACTGTGCGTACTTGGAAATGACTGATTGTGTGTGTATGTGTATTTGTCTGTCTGTCTTTCTGTCTGTTTTTCTTTGTGTAAAGGAAACAAAGGCTTGTGGCCATTCACAGTCTGACGGTTTTAGCGCAAATCCAGCTCCATATGCTGAATACTACATTCAGGCAGTCTAGCAGTAGACCGTGACAGCCATGAAGACACTCCAAAACTGCGCCTATAAAATGAAGAGCTGAGAGAGAGACAGACAGAAAGAGAGAGAGAAAGACAGAGAGCAGTAGATAGAGAGAGCGATTGAGAGCCAGGAGGAGGTTGAACAGGATCCAAATGAGCACTGCTGTAAAGTTGTAAATCACGCTGTGTCTACACATCCACCATCACCTTCACCCACTTTAGCCAGCACTATCTCAGCACATTCCTTTACACACCACTTTCTTCAACAGTTTCCTCAACAACCCCCCTCACACCCACACCCCCACTCCCACCGACCACTGCGCACTATAAATACTCCTAATCATATCTGCCCAGCGTGAGTGGACACGAGCGCTAATGTGCGATAAGCACAGCTGAGCGGCCATGTCCAAGCCCAGTGTTTCTTTTTCCACTTCACAAGAACAGTGACGACGGCGTCAGCCGTGGAGTAGCAGGAGCTGGCGATGAGGAGCGTAAACATGTTGTGTGTGTTTGTGTGTGTGTGTGTGTGTGTGTGTTGCCTTGGCAGCCGCCCGGTCTGTGCCCTCTGCGGAGAGCAGGAGGTAGCGCCAGAGGGCACGCGAATGAGGCTGTCGCCACTGAGCGGGGGTGCTGCCGGAGACGAGGGAGCGGGCATCGGGTAGACATCACGTCTTGCTGGAGTAGTTCCTCCGCATGATGGCATAAATCTGAGGATGAGGAGAGGGAAAGAGCTTGAGGAAGAGAGAGAGAAAGAGAGAGAGAGAGATAGAGAGAGCAAAGAGAGGGAAAGAGAGAGAGAGAGAGAGAGCAAAGAGAGGGAAAGAGAGAGGCAGAGATGGATTAGGTTGTAGGCTTCTATAAGGACACAGAGAATTGCTTTGGCAAGACCACTGATTTCAAACATTTATGTTTGTTTCAATATAGATCTGAGCAGGGCCCCGAGAGAGGGAGATGGTGATCCCAGTTCTGTCTTGTGCTCTTTAGTTTTCACTTCTTTACATCTTAGTCTTTTGCTCATCAACATTTATCATCTATGTTGGCTGGTTCATTTTGATATTACTCTTACAGAAATTGTCAAGAGCAATATTCATTTGACAGTCAGAGATGCAGTATGAGGAAAACCAAAGAGAGAGAAAGAGAGAGAGAGAGAGAAAGAGAGAGAGAGAATGCTGCAGAGGGCTTAGCCCTGGGGAGATTACTGGTGACAGCCAAAGATGGGCCATGTCTCTTTATACAGAAGGGCTTATCCTGGCATTCCGAGGCGCCTGACATTAAGAATCTGCAGCGGGTATGAGTAAGGGTCCTGCCCTGATGACAAGGCATCAATCACTGTCAGGGCTTTGTTTCTGACACATGTTCGTAAGGAAGAAAATGGCACCTAGGGGTGAAACAGGGAAAGGTTCACCACTTTTTTTTAACTGAGAAGTTACAAAGTTGTGATTTTATGCAGAGCAGCATATGAACTTGAACCACCTTTAACATCAGTGCCTCTACTTTGAGAATTCTGGAGGTTTTAGTGTTTCATATGGCCGAGTGCAGTGAAGTTGACTGGTCAAGTCAATAGCTTCTCTTTAACAAGCACCATGTTTGTTGAACAACACAAGCCTCAGACTATCTGCTCAAAATGGCAGAACGTAGATGGTCCTACATGTACAGAGATGCTAAAACTACACACAACCAATCACACAGACGTAAATGATGACAGAGACAAATGCTAATATTAACACATGCAGGGAAACACGATTACATCCTGAAAATGTAATGTGCAGAGAATTAACATTTATCATAATTACTATAACTAACACACATGTAAGCCATTATTGGGGTGAAATCACATCACACAAACATTAGGAAGTGCATACCCCCCTGGCATGTTAAAATATACTGCTTTCTATAAAGTTGTACATGTCCTTTCTTTAGTACAGACTGTCTGCCTCTACACTGCGTTCTAACTGTGTGTTTTGCTATATTGAGCGAGAAACATGATGCAATAGCACTGCGTATTTAACGGATTCAGTTTGGACAGAGAGCATGCAATGCTACACGACAGTTGGATGCTCTCATGCAGTTAGTACAAGCTGTTGGAAGACTCCGGGGGTGGATTGATTCCTGGGATATCTCTGCTGGGAGGATGTGTACATGGATGCACCTTCATGTATCCGTGTTTGCACGTGTGAGTGCATGTGTACGAACGATGATTGATATTCTTATGTAACACTCTCACACTTCATGTGTCTGAGCAGTCAAACGTGCTCATGATGTAAGCGTTAGACAAAGCGATGACCACAGTGCCATGTGGGTCCACACGACGCCTCTCCTGTGACGTAACTCCACCAGCAGTCACTGTTGGGGAAGAGGAAGTCCACTGGAGACAGTCGCCACCTGCTTCACCACGAACACATCATTGTCAATGGAGAGGAGCGATGATCTATGATTGAGTCATCATAAAGCAGGAGTACCATGGACCCCTCCACCTGAGGTCACTCTCACGTCCCCCAGGATGTCCTGCCAGCCAGTCATGCTTTGTGTCACGTGTGTGCCCCCACTCCCCAGTACGAGGTACGGGGTCGTTCATGTCCCCCTGTATCATGGAGTTATTATATAGAACTAGGAGAGAGGGGGAAAGTTCCAGCCCTGGTCATTTCAGTGCCCGATGCTAGGCTAGTTATAACTCAGCCTAAAGTATGCTCAGTGGGCTGCAGCCATCTTTAAAAATGACTTTCAACTTGTGCTCACTTCCACCCTTATGTTCACAAACAAGTCAGTTAAGCAGTAATTAGGTGCCACATTACCGATGGCCACAAATTATGTTGGGCTGATCCTCCCAGCAGCTCATTCACCAACCACATAGACAACAAGCTTTTGTGTCAGCCAGTGATCGACTGTTAAAATGAGCACCAGTGGGCATGAGCCAATTCCAGTAAAGATGGTGGATGCTAACTGGCTGGCATGGCTGACTGGCTTGAAGGTAACAATCCAAAATTCTGACGCCTTTCTCTGTACCGCGTGCGTTCGCTGAGTAACGGTTGCGTCACTGCCCCAGCCTGAAGAAGCGTGCTGAAGAGCCACGAGCCTGAGTCACGCAGGGGAAAATGCCTGGCCAAAAACCAAAGACAAGGGCCATTACGCAACAACACCCCCTTCTCAACCCCCCAAACCCCCAGCCTGCTCAGAACTCACTCAACATTCACTGCTCGATCCCACCAACGCTCACACGCAGGCCTTTGAAGCTCAAACACTAAAGTAAAAAAATCATAGTAGATAAGAAATGAACATCAGCGATTAAAAAGCCGAGTAGGAGATTGATAGCTGCTTAGAAAATGTAGGCAGCTGCACTTTGTGTGATTATACAATCTGAGGCCGTGCGTTGCTGGAGCTGTCGCTGAGAACTCCAATGTGTGGAGTTTAGACTAGAGGGGAATGACTATTTGCTGTGCAGTAATTTACTGTGAAAACAAACAGAGGGTGATAATGAAATGAAAATCCCCTTTTCCACACACTGCTGCGTCACACTGCTCTAAAATGACAACCCTATTGGTGCTTGTAAATTTAATGTAAATACTTCTTCCTGAGAATGACGTTCAACCGCAACCTCATTTACTCGGACAGTTGGAAAGAAACAAAGAAGAGAAATGAAACACGGAATGACAGAACCAGGGTGGGAATTTCACGGCGGCCATGGCCATCGTTGCCCCTTGAGTTGGCCATGATGACCCTTTGAAAATGTGGCCTTGGTGCCCTCTTCTTTCAATATTCTGCTTTACGTCTGACTAGCGTTTTTATTTAGCCTATGGCCTGGCAAATTAAGCTTAGAATTCACAGCGCAAATTAATTTAGTCTTTTACACAGTGGAGAAAGTGACAGCCAGTGTTGGGAAGGATACTTTCAAAACGCATTCTGTTAAGTTTCCGTTACAGAATACAGAATACATACATGGCCAAAAATGTAATTTGTAATGTATTCCGTTACGTTACTCAATCTGAGGCCAACTCAGGCCAACAGAAAATAAATGTTAAATATAGCCTAGATATCTGTAAATATTAAAATAAGTTCTTTGATTTACAGTTCTATGTAACATGTCATGTGTCATGTTTTTGTACTGTTTCATACAGTGATGCATGTCTGCTGCTGTGAATAGGCTAAATATAACTTTTATAATTTTTATGTAGCCTACTTTATAGTTAATTTTGGTCCTGGTACCCTGACTTGTGGCCTTTGTCCCCCCTACCAAATATGCCCAACTGAAGGCCAAGTGGCCTTGCCCCTACAATTATGAAATTCCAAGCCAGGACAGAACGCTTCACTAGAAAAATCAACAAAATGTCAGGGCAACTTCAGGGCAAAAGCACAAACAAGCATTATGTTTTTACTGATCAAATTGCTTAATATAAATGTACGGCCTAAGTCTGCATTCATAGTGCAGCTGAGTATGCGTTCTGACTGCCAAACAATGAGCCTGGCTCTTGCAGCCAACCTGCTGGCTTGGCCCTCCTGTGACCCGGGTTTGAAATGGATGGGGGTAATAGCTCTCTCGCTTCACTACACGTCTAATAAGGATCATAATAACATTGTTATTATATTTCTTTCCCCTCCTCTCCTCTCCACTCCTCCTCTCCTATCTCCTCCTCTCCACTCCTCATCTCTACTCCTCTTCCCTCCCCTACTCTCCTCTCCTCTCCACTCCTCCTCTCATCTCCTCTCCTCTCCATTCCTCCACTCCTCTCTGCCCCACTCCTTTCCTCTCCACTCCTCCTCTCCTCTCCTCCACCTCTCCATTCCCCTCTTCTCTCCATTCCTCCTCTCCCCTCCTCTCCTTTCCTCTCTCCTCCTCTCCTCTCCTTTCCTCTCCACTCTTCCTCTCCCCTCCTCTCCTCTCATCCTCTCCACTCCACTCCTTTCCACTCCTCCTCTCCTTTCCTGCTCTCCTCTCTCCTCAGAGTGTGAGTTCTCAGGAGACCCTAGGCGGTCGACGGATGTCTGTCTGTGCCCCACGGGCCCTTGGTCAGCTCTTCGTCCTGCTCCAGTACCAGACGGTGGCTCATCGTATCAAGGTCATGGTGCGCAAGGCGGAGAACCTGGCCAAACTCACACGTATGCCAGGAGCACCAGGTACAGCAGGAAACCCTGAGGGGTCAATTCAATTCAGTTCCATTCAAAACACCTCCCTTTTCCAGTTTGCATTGTGTATTTATTATACTATGAAGATTTTCATGACTGAACTCCATTTAGGAACAGAATACTTATTTACTTATAAGTTTACTTATGTGCCTGACTGTTCTGTAAATAACTGTAAATAAGACTGTCTCCTAAATGCATTAATGCAAATGTACATAACTTATCTTTATACATCTCGCTTTTTCTCATCTATAGCTTTCTCCCTTGTCCATGTCCTTGACAGATCACTATGTGGTCATCAATCTGCGACAAAGCGGTAAAGTGATCGCCACCAAGGAGACGAAAGGGGCGGCTGGTCACAATGCGGTTTGGAACGCACCCTTCCTGTTTGACCTGCCCTCTGGTGACATCATCAAGCTACCACTCGTCCTGGAGTTCATCGTCATGCAGGTGACATACCATTTTTTTTACGTTCTATAAATTACTGTTTTTTTTTTTTCAGTATCACTGTGTGCATTATTTAGTTAACCGATCACACTCACTTATTTTTGGCAGGGTCGACTTTACACAAAAAGCAGTGTGCTTGGCTGTGTTCTGATTGGCTACGAGGGTCCAGAGTCGGGGCAGGTGCACTGGAAAGAGATGTGCGCTCGAGGTCAGGTGGAGACGGCTCGCTGGCACACTCTTCAGCCAGAAACACTGGCTGAGTGACATCACAGCATGCCGTCCAATCAGAAGTGGTGTTGGAATAACCTCGTAGCATGGTATCCAATCAGAGACAACTCACCATCCTTAGAACATACTCACTGTGTCCCTCAAAAAACAATTACGATCATCAGGAGAGGGAAGACACAACTTTTGATCTCCATCTTACAAATCCAATATGGACAGCCCGGTTAAGATCTTAGGAGTAGCTACATGTGGGTACAGTGGGATGATTCCCAAAGCTACAACCAGTTATGTTGTATATTATTCTCACTGCCAGGATTTATAACACTAAGAAAGTATGGTCAAGTTTTTCATTTTGGCATTCCTGTATCTGCCACTGCTACCACTGGATTGCATATGTAAACGATTGTTCTTAGGGACTCATGGGGATGGATATGATGTAGGGATGTAACGGTGTGAAAATTTAACCAAACGGTTATAGTGACCAAAATGATCACGGTTTTCGGTATTATCACGGTATTTCTAAAAGTGTGTTCAATATGTTCAGAAAGCACTGATAGGCCTACACAAGCTGAAATAGTTTCAAAAAGTATCCCGTTCACTTTTTTCTTCATGTTTAATTGGCTATGTGCTTATAGCTTACCCTACCATAACTTGGAGTTTGCTATTTCTGTTATTTAGATGCAATCAATTAGACAACATAATCAGTAGGGTACCAGTTTTGTTCCATTGTACCAGGCCTTCTGTATGTCAAAAGCAGGCTCGGATGAAGCTGGGAAGGATTAAACACACGGTTTCCACACCGCGGTAATCAACAGTGATAATCATGATGTTTGAAATGAAAACGGTAGTTATTATCGTCAACATTTTTATCGCGGTTTACCATTATACCGGTAATCGTTACATCCCTAATATGATGTCGTAAATAACATTCCGACGCTTTCAACTGACAGGTTAAAACATTGTGTTTGTGTCAGTAATATGTGACTGATTTTTTGCAGGTTTTGCAGGTAATTTTTTGCATGATTTTAGTCTGTCAGCTATTGTGTGCCCCTCACTGGATGACAATTCAGGTGCAGGATGACTGTAGTCACTGGACATCATGTAGACTCAATATTCACTGGTACGTGGACATGCACTCCAAATGGCTTGTTTGTTAGTTTTCAATTAAACACACCCACACACACAAGCACACACACAGATGCACACTAATGCATGCACACACACACACACACACACACACACACACACACACAAATAAACTAATAAAACCCCAAATAAATACATCTCAACAAATAAAACCACATTCATCAGTATTTTTACAAAATCTCTGAAATGGTTTAATGAGGTGAAATGGTAATGTTACTTATCACTGTGTACACTGCGCATCAAAGTGGATTTCTGACTTAATGACTGACTTATTTATATGTATAAACCATGTTCCAATAGATGGGTTTGATTCACAATAGTGAAAATAAATGTGGTGAGCCTTATTCATTGATGTTGACCTTGATGTTACTTGATAAGATTTGTCACGACATACTGTGACATTCAGTAGAGTGTCAGTTCGAAATTGAACTTCGCTGTGAGAGGGTCAAAAGGCACCGATGAAAATGCATGACTTGATCTCATCAAAATCACTGACATCGCCTTCTGAACTGAGAGAACAAAACACACACCTCCTACCAGAACAAATTTACATGAAATCCGGAAAGCAGCAATGACGTAACAGCTCACTCAAAGCGTTCATCCGCATTTTACCAAAGGGTAATTACTTAGCTTGTTTCATCGCGCAAACGAAGGGTATGTTTATGCTTAAAATGGGTTCATGGACTGGAAGAAAAATCTTGTTCTGGATAATCCAATTCAAATATATGTGACAGCGTCACAGCGGATCCTGTTCAAATTGTCACTGACGCATACATCATTGGCAATCGTAGTTTGCTGAGATCCAGCTAAGTTTGTTTCAAGGAAACCTCATTCATTTTCGAGCTGGGAGCGAGCGCTGGAGGTTTGCCACAAGTAAACACACACATACACACACACACACACACACACACAGTGTGGCGACGTCAGAGCGCTAACTGTGATTGAGAGATGGGCTGTAATTAGGTTTAATGGAAAACAGTCTGTGTTGTGCACAAACAACTCAGTATGCCTCCCTCAAAGGCAGCACACTTGTTATGTTTCTTTGACCTCTATAATGACCTTCATCAACTGTCAAAATAGGCTGCATCACCTCTGACAAAATGTATGCAGGCTAGATGAGGCTAGTTTATTTAGATAGCTAATAAACACAGAGGCAATGCAGTCTGCTTTACATAAATAAAAGCAGATAGGACAGAAAATAGTTAAAAGAAAATAAAGTACATACAATAGAATGATTCAAAGACCATACACTGTGCAACAAATATAATTTAAAAAAACCTAGAATAAAAAGATTGTGGAAGTAGCCCTGAGTCCTGTTTGTTGCATAGACTGAAATCCAAATCTTCTCCTCAGGATCGGGGAATGTGTGAGGGTTCATTATTTCACAATGTCAACGTAAGTCATTTCTATTCCAATCAGAGGGGACTGTCACTGTGTTTGTGTGGCTTGGCTTGCCATAAAAGTTTCGATAAAGAAACACAATACTGTTGCACAACAAAGGCACAGCAAAGAGCCGAGCTAAAAAAAACTACCCTGTGGCAGCTTCCTGGTGTCCCTCAGCTGAGCAGGAAGAGCAGGCATTGCAAAACATGCGGTTTAACCGAAACCAACCAGGCGCACTGGGAGAATTCCACCACACCTCAGCGCTCGTCACGTTTCATACGTCGCCTCTGGCCTTGGACAGTGCGTGCAGTCCAGCAGGTAATCCAAGAGAAGGTTGGAGCTGGGGTGTGTGTGTAACAGAGGTCGTAATTCGTCCGCCGCTCACGGCCCTTGAACCCGCCACCTCGACACACACCGGCATGGGAGTTGAACGCTCTAACCACTGAGCTAAAAGCCCAGGCTTCCAACTCAGCGGTTAGAAGCGTTCTTAAGGTTAGGGCGGTAAGGATTTACACAGGCAACTAGCACGCTAGCTCAGTTCGCCTCCGTTACATGTGGAGGTGTCTGTAGAGGAACGGATGACCGATTCCTGCCCACTAAAGCGCAGGCACAGCGTATTAGTATTGCTCTCCCGAGTTTGATTCACTTGTCATCGATTCGCCAATAGCTTCCATCCAGAGTTCATTTGACATCCTGGAATTGTGTGTGTGTGTGTGTACTGTATGTATACTTTGTGTGTGTGTGTGTGTACACTGTGTGTTTGTGTGTGTGTGTGTGTTTATGTTCATTTCTTCCAATATTCCTCCTTTACTTGACTGACTTTGGGTTGAGTGGGTTCAGTGTTTAACCAGAAACACAAACACATAGGCTACACACAAACCTAAATGTACACACATTACACACACACACAGACACACACACACAAACACACACAGATGCATGCGCACACAAACACACACACACACACACACACACCCTCTCCTGAGCTTTGCTCTAGATTGAAAGAGTCAGAGAGAACACACACCCACCAAACTGTAAAAAAAGGTGTTGTGTAAAACAACTGAGAATATGTACAAAGGGACTTGCAAACATTAATTCTCTAGCATTAAAAGGATGTTCTGACTTAAAAATGACGTGTATTCCAGTATTCCTGCCTTGTTGATGTCCCACATCTTGCTTTCTGCAAGAAACACAACTCCACTGTTGTTCTGAAGAAAGCAATACTTGCCAGTATGTAATCAAACTTCCGTTACTGGAATAAATCAGTTTGTTTGTTTTTTAACAGAGGCCTTGTGCCTAATCCTTGCTAACATACCCTCATGTACCCGTATCACTCCCCACATTACCCAACGCTCTACTGCCTGTTTCATCACCGCGTCTATCATACGCCACTATGGCACGTTCCATTAAACCAGTTACTCCTGTTGCTACTGGCTCCAATTTTCCCCCACTCACTGCAGGCCAGCCAGTTAGAGTTTGTGAGAGGATGTATGCATGATGCTGTAAGCTTTCCTCTCTGTGTCGCCTTTGTCAGTCTCCTAGTCTTTCTCTCTCTCTCTCTTGTTTCTTTCTTCTTCTGGCTTTTTTTCTCTCTCTTTCTAGCCCTGTTTGTCACTTTTCTGGTCACTAATGGAGGCCCTGTGTTTGTGTGTGCGTGTGGAGCGGCTGGCCAGCGGCTCGTTAGGGTCTCCTAATGAGGGCTTAGTCACGCTGCCGATGGACCTCCACCTCTCAGGGGGCGACGAAGGGAGTCGAAGGGAGCTGGTGACTCACACCCCTCTCTCAGAGTCACCTCTGGTCTCACAGAGTACCGCCCACTCAGTGACATTTACCGCTGCTCTGACCAGTCTCCTCCGATTTGGACGTTTCTGTGACTCTGTCTCTCACAGAGAAGAGATGGAAGAAAGGGAGAGGGGGTAGTGGACAGTGAGGTGGAGTGAGTCAACCAACCAACCCCAGCATGACTCACATCCTCCCTAGTCTGGTCCACCTTATTCCCACCCTGAGCTAATCGATCCAGGTCTCTCTCAGCTGCAGGGACGTCCAGATCAATACACCTGTACCCCAGGATCCCACCAGGGGGACACACTCATTGCATCTACTCACTTTGCCACAACCTTTCTCCAACTGAATAGCTATTTGACTCATAAGGGAGAGAGGAAATAACTTTCCAACGTGGCTTTTCATGTGATAGGCAGATGACCCACAACCATGTCTACTCCAGCTACAACAGCTGGATCACTCCAGCCGACATGTCGAGCACGTCTCAAAGGAGAAAGGCGACATGTTCTTCTTCGAGCCAGATGAGCAATCAACCCCAGGTCCTCAGCAGCTGACTCACGCCAGCCCACACTCCTCACACGCCCACTCCTCAAAGGTTCATGATGAGACAGACTATAGGCTGACAGTTTTCTTTTTTTTAATGAGAGTGAGTGAGTGGGTTACAGTTGGACTGTTTTCCCCCAGAAACACAGAGCAGCTGTTGAACTTTAATGGCCCATGACTTGTTTTACACATGAAAGGTCAACGAGGGGGGAACAATTTAGTTGATGATCTTTATCTTTCAGTTCATGCAAAAGGCCTGACTTGCTTCATATGTAATCACAAGGGATGGACATCATCAGTTACCTCATCATCATTGCTACATCATCAGTACAAATATTACTTTGGAATACTTTGAAGGGTCGCACAATACACTTCTAACTCTATTTCCAACCTTAATCCTACCTCAAATTGAGTGTAGATTTGATGACAGCGGGCGAGGTGTCAAGGGAGAGGTGTCAGTGACCTGATCATGGCCCTTCAGCATGATTACAGCTATTCACTGATTAATAAAAAATGGGATTTAATTGAGAAAATTGATTTTCAAAAAAAGTCGAAACAGTGTTAGCTGCCTTGCTGCCTTTTTAAAAAATAAAAAGGAACGTCACCTATTACCAACCGTCCCGTATTTCCAACCTCTTACGTGTTTGGGTCACTTAGTATTCATTTCTATACAAACCAAGACAGCAGATTCCTAAAGAAACGCAAGTACCCACACCATAAGTGTATCTAAATTAGCTATGTACCAAAAATTACATTTTACCGTGACTTGAAGAGCTGTGAACAGTGTTGTATACGGCTGCGTGTACAAAGCTGCTTGGAGCTCCAGTGGAATTTTGATTAGCAACGAGAATTCTCGGTCTAACCATTGATGTGCCATGAGAAATGTTGGAAATAGGCACCCACCAGCCCAGCACTAAACTCCAAGCATGGTAAAAAAAAATCGGATATTTCAGGCAGTAAAAGCCCCGGTAAGAACCAAACTAGATTTTGTTCAAATCTACACACCTATGGCTACTGAAAAATGTAGGGTTCATTTATCAAATGTTATTTTGAAGTATTAAAATTATTGAATTTTCGAACGAAAGGGTTGGTAAATGGTGGTTTTACGAGATATATATATATATCTGTGTCGTGCCTGTAACGTGCATCTTTAGCTACAGATCTGCACCTCTCAGTTTGATGCTGAAACGGATTTGATTAACAGCTGCCGGCCGCACTGGCGTAATTGCCCTCCTGTGTCTGGCTAATGGACGGACCATCGGGGCGGCCACAGACTGTACTTAATGACCGCTACACAGAAGGCCTACAGGTCTCGGACAAAACAAGCCTGTTGCTATGGAAGTCTGACAGCGAATGGGATGAGGTCACTGTGTTAATTAGCTTTATTGTGTACTGGAGAGCATGGGTTTGCCTGTCCACAATATCTGGCCATACCTCACGTCAAGGAAATTCAGTCAGCTGACATTTAGTCTTTGATTATGGGGTTGGTTATTTTATATTCAAAGTATTCTATGAGAGTACACTTAATTATCATCAGTATGCCTGCAATATATGTTTTCTTGTAAAGCATCATACCACTCAAAGGCATTCTCAATTCTCAAATCTTTAGTTCCCTCTAGTGGTAATACAAGATAAAGCAGTCACGGATTGAAAAGCATGTCCACCTGAGGTAGCCAGGCAGGGTTCAAGTCTTCACTCTTCACTCACACATTCCCTTCATAAACACGGAGATGCCGTCCAACTCCACTACTACCCAAAGAAACATATGGAGTGTGTCTTATTGTGGGGAGCCAGTCAGTGTGTTTGTGTGTGTGCAGGGGGATATGTGTGTGTAAGAAAAACTGAGAGATGTGAGTGTTAGTGTGTGTGTGTGTGGGGGGGGGGGGGGTGGTTGGGAGTGAATGTGTGTGTGTGTGTTGCTCTTTGTGTGTAGGGTAGAATTTCCAGCTCTGAGGGTGGGGTAGCGGTGGCAGGAGCTCAGTGACCCCCCCAGAGAGCTGGGCCCTGGTCAGACCCACTCAGGGCTCGTCTGCTCCAGGAGCTGGCAAATTGCTCTAATGGACAGGAGGGGAGCCGCTTCAAAGTGGCCGCACATGCCAATTCAATTCTCTGTTGGCAAATAGCGGTTGTAAGTAGGCTCTCACCCCCTTCTCTCTCTCTCTCTCTCTCTCTCTCTCTCTCTCTCACTCACACACACACACACACACACAGCTTTGGAAAAAATGAAGAGACCACTGCACATTTTTCTGATCCTGCGTTTGCTGAGTGACATTCAAATGAGTTGACGGTCATATTCAAAATTAAGAGACCGCTGCAAATTTAAATTTGACCGTTAACTCGTTCGAATGTCACTCAGGAACTGTAGGATGACATAAAAAAAATGTGCAGTGGTCTCATCATTTTTTCCACACACACACACGCACACACACACACACACACACGCATACAGTTCCCTCCTGTCAGTGCATCACACAAATATACCTCTGTCTCTCTCCACATCCACACACACATTTATGTTTCTTTCTCAGGTGGTTCTGAGAGCTCTTGTGACATCTGCGCAGTGGTCTCCATTAGATCAGTGTGATATCATTGTCTGAGTCACACAAACAAATGGATGCATTTGTTCTGTTTGGAGCTACAGTATCAATGTCATGCTGAGCTGTTTGTGAGGCTTTTATGTGTGTGTATCTGGGCCTGTGTATGTGTGTGTGTGAGTATGTGTGTGTCTGAGTGTGTGTGTGTGTGTGTGTGTGTGTGTGTGTATATGTGTGTGAGAGAAAGAGAGAGAAAGAGAGTGCGTGTGTGTGCATGTGTGTGAGTGAGTGTATGCGTGTGTGCATGTGCGTGTGTGCATGTTTAGCCAACATTCCCAACATCTGGCGTCGCGCTGGGCTCGCGACTCTTGGAGCCGGCGTGGATTCGTGATTAAGCCGAGACTGTCAGAAGGAATATTCCCTCTCTGCGGTTCTCGGTGTAAGAATGATTAATGAACGCTTCGGACCAGGCAACCGAGTTCCCCTGCACACCCACCTCACTCCCTCTGTCGCTGGACCTAACCCCACAACGGGCTCATGTTTCTGGCCTTTGCAGGACCCCTAACACCTTAGGAAGTCGAGGGCCCGGGGTCGCCGCTCTGGATCAAAGCGGGCAGAACGGGAGGAAGCATGACTGACGGCTACATGTGCCGGCATCAAAGGGCCTGCCAGAGCAGGTAACAGTCCGCCGTCACCATTACTGTCAAAAGCCACAGAAAGAAGGACTTGTACAGTACCAATTTCACAAATTTTTACTTTCTCTGTCTCTCTCTGTCTCTCTCTCTCTCTCATACTCTCTGAAATTCAAATTCAAAGGTGCATTTACATTGCCAAAGCAATCATACAAAACAATTTAGACTCATATACAAGCATTGCCAAAGCAATCACAAACACAAGTTAGACTCATATACAAGCACCCTTAAGGATACTACAAATGTATGGTGCATGGATGTTGCAAGTGCTGCATATTTATCACACAAACACACACACACACACACACACACACACACGTAGACACACAGTAGTACTTTCCAACATTTTTCTGACTTACACACACACACATCTGCACGGATTGGGTATGCACATGTAGCACACACACACACACACACACACACACATTGTTCCTTTCTCTCTTGCTCTCTCTCTGTGAAGCACACAGGCTTGTCTGCACCCTTCTCAGTCCACACAGTGAGAGCCGGACCCATTTTAAATAAAAACAGATGATTGTTATTTATTCTCAAGCTGCCTCCTTCGGCTCTGGAATAGTCTAGGCTGCCTTTTCCAACAGGCAAAATATTTTCCTGCAGCATTCTGTAGTCTCACGCAAAATACTAAATCCTCAGCACTCCCATGTGGTTCAGCATGCCCCTATTTGTAGATTTTCAACATAATGAAACAATGAGAGACATGCATTATCAACCTTAAAAATAGCTCAAGTTTAAGAGTTCTTAAGTGTGTTAGGGAATTTAAGAGCATTTTTATGCAGTTGTCTGTGAGGGTATATGGAGTGTATATATAATGTCAGAGCCATTAAACAAGCCCTAGTGGTTTGTCATTGGAGGCTCAAGAGGAGTTTTAGAGTCTTGTGATCTTGTGTCTTGTGATCTGTGATGAAACGTATGGTCTCCTCTTGTCTGGTCTAGCATGTGGGACTTTGAGACACAGACAGCCTGATGAAACAATGTGAGAAATACATTATCAACCATAAAAATCGATCTTTGAACTCTTAAATGTGTTTAGAAGCCGAGTGAATAAGAGTGTTTTTAAGTACTGTAGTTGTGT
The DNA here is from genome assembly GCF_018492685.1 of Alosa sapidissima. Taxonomy (NCBI): domain Eukaryota; kingdom Metazoa; phylum Chordata; class Actinopteri; order Clupeiformes; family Clupeidae; genus Alosa; species Alosa sapidissima. The sequence goes on along the minus strand of NC_055970.1, from coordinate 20,511,465 downwards.
ATAGTTAAGAGAAATGGAGTCGCAGAGGCATGAAAGTCCTCGTGGGTTTGTCACTGCTGGCTGAAGAGGACTTTCAGACACACACACACACACACACACGCATGCACGCGCGCACACACACACACACACACACACACACACACACACACACACACACACACACACACACATACAGACATACACACACACACAGACACACACATATATACACACAGACCCCATACATATGCGCTCATAGCTAATTTCAAGTCATGAAACAAACACAATCACAATCACAATCACAAACACACACACTCACACGCACACGCACACACTCAGTTCTCCATAAAGAGACGTATTAACTGCTAATTCACACAAACCAGCTCACACACCCACAAACACAAACACAAAACCCCTCTTTCTCAGCTTGAATTTCATTAAGACCGCTTCTCTTTTCCAGAACTCAATAATTAACCACAAGAATGGTAACAGCACTAATAGTAAAATGGGTTTTCCACCCTTTTATATTATCCTTCCCTTTTCCCAGGACTTCTCACACTTACACACACACACACACACACACACACACACACACACACACACACACACACACACACACACACACACACAAACGCACATACACACACACGCACACACACACACACACACACAGAGAGACAGAGTTCAGCTGGCACAGAAGTGTGAAACAGGTGAAAAACAGGTGTGAGGTGTGCTTATGTGTGTGTGTGTGTGTGTGTGTGTGTGTGTGTGTGTGTGTGTGTGTGTGTGTCCAAGAGAGAGGGAAAGGGAAAGACCTTGAAAGCGACAATCAAGGATAAAAAGCATTGTCAATAAACATGACATCTTTTCTCCACAGCGTAGCTGGCTGGTGTGTGGTGTGTGTGAACATCCTCCAAACCTCCAGAGTGGGTTTCCTCTGAGAAGAGACGCACCAGCATCTGTTCTATGGTGAATTTTCCCAGACTTCCACCGTGGGGAAGTTACGAGCACTGCTTTCATAGTGTCACTTGGCACATGTGACCACAGAGGGAGGAAGGAGGGTGTGAACGCTTCACAGGCTTGGTGGTGTGTGTGTGTGTGTGTGTGTGTGTGTGTGTGTGTGTGTGTGTGTGTGTGTGTGTGTGTGTGTGCAGTCGCATTGATAGGGTGGCTAATAGCCAACACTACTGCCATTCTTAATAATGGCTCCCATTCATCAGTTAAACAACCTTCATGAGAATTGTGCTTTTGAATCCCAGCTGAAAATGTCTCTCTCCCAAGGGAAGGCACAGCAGAGCAACATACAGGCTCGAGGATCCACAAGGACCTGTTAGAGCCCAGTCTGAGGTCGGACTCTTGAGGTTTTTCCAGACACAACCCATTTCTCTCTGACTCATTTCCTGTCTAGTGTCCCATTAATAAAAACAAAATGAAAAAAAAAAAACTTGGGAAACTAATTTGCCGTTTTCATTTGTGGTCTCAAACAGATTAGAATCCCCAGACTTGATTTGTTCTTTTTACATTTGTATGAACACTGTCAATACACTACCAGGTTTGATAATGGGTAAGACATACAGTACAACACATATTGGACTGATCATGTAAGAATCATAATAATAATCATGATGTTGCTCAATCCATACCAAAACAATTCAACAACTGAAGACCATGTCATGCTCATGCACATAGATTATGCCAAGGTCACAAATGTCGAAAGGTCA
>NC_055970.1:20484765-20504765 GCF_018492685.1 Alosa sapidissima | reverse complement strand
TCGACCCAAGCCTCCACCCTCCTCTCACTATTCTGCAGAGGGGTGTAGATTAGACAGGGTGGACGAGAAGTGGGTGGGTGGGGATGGTCACCACGGCCATGATGCTGGATTAGGATGGTCGTAGCCTCCCAAGTCCCCATTCTGCACATCCCTGTTTCAGTTTGGCAAGCAGGGAGAATGGCACACACATACACTTCTGTTACTGATTAGGTCCTATTGTGTCAAATTAGACTCAATCTACTGTGTCGGGCGCGATGACCAGAGAGACAGAGAGAGCAATCTTGGGTTATGTGTGACCCAGTGAGACCAAACTCATCCAGGAGAAATTCTGGGTCCTGTTCCAAATGACATCAGGGACTCATCTCTTCTGAAGTACATCAGATGTTTGAGTTGAGTGGCCAGTGTCTAAATTAACTCTTGTCACAGGAGTTTTGGTACATATTACCTACAGACCACTCAGACAAAAATGACTCTTTCGGATTTTTGACTGGTTGCTCCATTTTTAAGTTACAGTTAATTCAATTATTAAGGCATGGCCCATAAGGATTCTATTGCTAATATCTTCTGATCTTAACCAATCTTGGTACATACAATCAACCAGTGTTGTAGTCAAGTCACTATGCCTCGAGTCCGAGTCCAGGTTCGAGTCCCCAGTGTTCAAGTCCGAGTCAAGTCCAAGTCATTAAAAAAAAAATTCCAAGTCAAGTCTGAGTCGAGTCCACTACTCATCCGAGTCAAGTCCGAGTTGAGTCACTATTGATCCACGTCGAGTCCGAGTTGAGTCCCTATTAATCAAGTCGAGTCCAAGTCCAGCAGTAAAGTAAGCATACATGTCGTTCCATTTTTTTTTTTTATTGCAGATCAAATCCTTAAAAGCAAAACAGACAATCTTCTGTCTCCAAGCAGGGGTGCCATCACTTGTGTGAAAGTAGTATTGCCAAATTTCTTGCCAAACCCAATGTGTTGAATTAATTATATCAGAGAGAATACCATACCATAGCCATATCATAGCCTAACTTAGCCTATAGGCCTACTCATAATAAATGAGCAATCCACATCCCAATCACACAGGCCATTAAGTCACATTATGCTGTTACTGAATGCTGACAATTGTACTCTGTAGGCAGTGTTGTAGAAGTTCATACTTCACAAAAGCTAGATGAACGTTGGAGTAGGCCTATTTTGTAAGAGGTAGTGTGGATCATAAAAGGGCCTCCCCCGGGCATTTAAAAAAAATTCTGGCTGTTAAATAGCCTGTACAATTTCCGCGATGTTTGGGAGGGACAGAAATACAACAGGACACTGGGTCCACTGTTCACCAAGTCACGATGATCAGCTATTGGCGCAGTCCAGCAGCAGTGTGTGATGTTTAGCCTAGGCTGAGTATAATCTTAGGTAATGTCATGTCATGTATGACAACTAGTATTGCCTGGCAATCAGAGTGCGAATTACCCCACCATAATTGGGGGGTACTGCTCCTTCACTTCTTCTGACCATCATGGTCCATTACCACATCAATCCCCACCGTGATCGCCAAGTGCAACATGTGCAACACACATAAAAGGTCTAAACATGCGACAAACTGATAATCAGTAGGCTACAGAATATCTCATCGTTTTTATACTGTATATCCAAAAGAGATCAACTCTGCCCTCTGCCCTCATCGTGTCGTCTCCCTGCGGCCTGCTCACGGCTTTTATCCTGTGCCTCTCCTGTCTGTTGGGTACCCCTTTCCTTAACACATGAACAGAGTATAAAACCTAACTGCACTTACACTTTTAATGTAATTGTTTAGTTTCATTAAGATAGTATCAGGGTTCTCAGATGAAACTACATTTATCAAACTAAAAATAGGAAATAATAGATTGTAAAAACAATACCAACCAATTAAAAACAAATTCAAATACTAGCACATATTTAGCCTAGGCTACTTGGGTCTTTTTATGTTTCCACAGGTTTCACTGATATTATGTAGGCTTAGCTACATCAGACCCTCTTGTGCATAGGCCTACCGGTAATATAAAAACGGTTTATTTAAATAGAGAATTACCTTGCTAATTAACCTTGGTAACTAACCAAGGTCCACTTTACTAGCCTCAGTGGGTAAGTAAGTAGCAGGTAAGTAGCCAGTAATTCAATGTATGAAGAGGTGACATGAGCTATGAAAGAACAAACACGTTTATAAATAAAGGTTGTAAAATAACACATTTTCAACAAGCTAGACGTCAGTTAGCAACTTACATTTACCCATGCACGTCAGCAGCAAACCGAATTTAGCCTACTGGAGGAATTTACCTAGCGTTTTGTCATTCAATGTTGACACTTGCTCAGTTGCTTCTAGCGCCACGGTGGTTAAAAATGGTACGGTCCACAATAGGGGTTTCTGAAATCGCTTTACATTGAAATGTTCCTACAGTGAAAACAGGAGTTTACTTGTATTGTAACTGTAATGATATTTTTTCACAATATCAGAAACATTATCTGACCCCCCCCCAAAACTGATATTTCTGTCTCTTTGGGGGGTACTGGGTCTTCATTGGGGGGTATAGTACCCCCCAGTATCCCCTGTAATTCGAACTATGCTGGCAATACTACATTGAAATGACGACGGCCATGTCTCCAGGCATTTTGGTGTTAAAGTTAACGTTAATTTGCTTTGCATGTGAACATGACGTTCTTGCGATGTAGGCTATGACACGAAGCAGTAGCCTAACATTCCCTTGCACTAAAATTAGTATTACAAATAATATAGATATTAAAATCATATAGCAAATTATAGTCTAATGACATACTACAATTATAGCCTTATGATATATTACAAAAAAAAGTTGAGTCCTCGATGAGTCATCGCGAGTGCGAATGCACGAGTCCGAGTCCAAGTTCGAGTCATTCAGTCCAGGTCAAGTCACAAGTCTCTAAATTTAGTTCATGACTCAGACTCGAGTACTACAACACTGCAATCAACACAGCACACCAACTACTGTGGACACACCAAGTCCATCCATAGGGGTGCTAAAACTGTCACATGTCAATATCTCAAGAACTGTGTAACATAGAACTGGTACTGAAATCAGTCACTAAATTAAATTGGTGCACTGTTCAAGATTGCCACCAACAGCCAATCAACTTTCAGCAGTCAACCGCTGTAAAGGGCAGATGAAATTTCATTTATAATGACACATAGAAGCTATTTAACAAATCAGCCAATGCAGGGCGCTACAATTGACAAATGCCATTATTTCAGGAACCACATAACCTAAACATTTGGTTTGCTTATTCTTGGTCCCGTATACTCACATTTTCTAAACTGCAGATAACTTTTTGTCACATGTGGAACCTGTTGAAAAGTGCAACCATTTCCCGCCATGGGCGACTTCATCCAAACTGCTTGGACCCCACTAATCGCCACCTGCAGCTACATTTTCATCTATTTCCCTCTCAACATGTACATTTCTCCGAATCTGTCTTTCTCACACACTCTCTCTCTCTTTCACTTTCTCTCTCACTTTCTCTCTCACTCTCTCTTACAGTGTGTGTGTATGCCAGGAAGGACAAAACACAGAGCTCAGAGGACCATGGGCGTTCATGAGAAAAGGAATGCAAGACAGGGCCACCGCTTGGCGTGACTTAAGCTCAGTGGTCTCAGCCAAACACACACTCACACACACACACACACACACACACACACACACACACACACTGAAACACTCACATACTAAGGCAGTGGTGAGAGAGAAGTCATCATTGCCACCAAGAATTCAGTGCTAAGGTATACCACATCAGTGGCTTCAACAGGCTTCAGCCTGCACCTTATAGGAGATGTCACCATGCCAAAGACCACACACACACACACACGCACACACACACACACACATATACCTTACATGACTGCAGCCATCATTACCAATTCTTTCTAAATGCCTATCTATGCAGCTAATGATGCTGTATGTTTTTCTTTCTGCAGCATTGCATTGTTCTATACCTGTGGAGTTATGGCCTTGTAAAGGAAAGAAACAACTAATGACGAAAGACCTTTACCTGCCATGGCTTTATTAATCCCTACCTCTTCTTTCAACATGATTTTCCAAAGCCTGCTCATATGTTTGTCTCCGTCCTCATTTCCGCCATGCAATTACAACAGCATTGTTTTGTGGTTATGCACAAAAGTCATAACCCAGGGCATGTGTGTGTGTTTGTGTGGTGTGCTTTACTGTGTATGTGTATAGGTTTTAAGCGTGAGTGTGTGTAAGTATGTGTGTGTGTCTTCATGGGCATCCAGCCTGTGTGTATGTATGTATGTATGTATGTGTGTATATCTTTAGGCATGACTGTGTGTAAGTATGTGTGGGCGTCCAGCCTGCTCTACGCTCCCCGTTCCCTCCTGGTACTGCTTGTACCGGTCTGCTGAGTGTGTGTGTGTGTGTTGTGTGTGTGTGTGTGTGTGTGTGTGTGTGTGTGTGTGTGTGTGTGTGTGTGTGTTTATGTGTGTCTGTGTGTGTGTGTTTATATGTGTGTGTATCTCTAAGCGCTTTCAGATATAACCTCCGGAGTATATGCGGAGGTTTGTCAAACGGAGGTCCTACCCTTAGGATGATTCAGATATGATGCTAACCTACGGACCTTATACTGACCTTATACGGATGCATGTGTGAACGACATACACGCACATTACAGAATCTCTGTGTGGTTGTCGAGTGAGGGGTGGGGGCTTGTAGAGTTCACAAGATGCGAGATATGACGCAGAATATATGCGGCCGCTGCCTGTCACAGCTGCTTTTTGTTTACAAAGTGTAGCCTATGCATTATGTAGGCTAAAGAAGAGAAATCTATTGTACGTAGGCTAATACTTGAAGTAGGCTAGTCACGTAAGTGCGCACTTGAAATTGACCTACAGTATTTGTATGTGTGCTTCGAATAAACACATATCTGTTTTCAACGTTATGTACCAGAATTACTTGGCTAAAGAACCCCAAATCTGGTTTGCGTTGGAGAGAGAGCATGCACAAACTTTATGGTAGGCCACCAGCCAATTCAGTAGGCTAACTCAAGACTTCAAGGTCATCATACAACGTTTTTAAGCAACAAACAAAATACTAACATAACAGTGAAGTTGTTCGTTTTCTCATGGTTTATTTTTTCCAAAAGCATCCTCTCCCCATGTGTCTATTGCATTTACGTAAGGAGCTTGGAACAAAGTTGCGTTTTCTTCGTTTTCATTTTCTCTAGCCATATTTATGCTCAACAAATATCAGCGAGCTCAGCTCTGAGGTCATGAGAAGGCTATCAATGAACAGAAAACCGTGTTGGCTAACAATTTATTAAATACTCCTGTTATTGTCGGCTATTGTAGGCTACTGCCTTTTCAGCGCCTTCTGCTTATGATTCAGTCTTTTGAATTCGTTTGGCCTTGCCATGCAGTTGTAGGCTACAATGTGCCGTTCCCTTCATGTGTTCTATCAAAATGTTGTATGCCCTCATGGACAGTAGCTCCGTGATGTCTGCATCTTTCCACGTCGGAGATTTTCTGGACAGCACTATGCCACTCCATCATAACACTGGCATTTAAGTCAGATCTAACCACATGGACGCACGAAAGAAACGTCACCAACACGCCCTCTCACTAGGTGTGAATTTTAACCGCATGTTCTACGCCTCGTTCAGACACAGCACAATTACATAATGTCCGGAGGAAATACTAGGGGGGGAGTAGTTATCTCATTCAGATATACGGCCCCACCGTTTAACATCGGCAGAACCTCCGGTCTTACACGTATGTCTGAAAGCGCTTTATGTGTATGTGTGTGCATGTGTGTGTGTGTATTTGGTCTCCAGATGCTCTCGTGCCGTTTGCAGTTCTACTGCTTGTACTGGTCTGCTCTACGCTCCCCGTTCCCTCCTCCCTGGCCCCTTCTCCCAGAGGGGAGCAAAAGGATCCCTCCCCCATCCTCTGCACCTGCTCTATGAATCACACCATCGTGTGGATGGGATCCCGCTCACAGAAGGGACCCACAAGGCTTTGGCCAGTCTCATCCAAATAGCCATGGGTTCCGATCCAAATGGAATGTCTCATCCAAATAAACATCGGTTCCGATCCAAATAGGACCTGGGATGTTGGAGAGAGGTGGCTTTTTATTTGGTGCTTCCATCTGTTTGTGTTGTAGAGAGCTGCATTACGAAATATTTATATTGATTCTCTCAGGGAAGAAAGACACTTCATGTGTGACATTTCAAAAGTAAACTCTGAGCCTGAATATTTCCTTCAGTTGATCTGCACACAGACACACACACACACACACACTCACACTCTCTCTCTCTCTCACACACACACACACACACACACACACACACACACACACACACACACACACACACACACACACACACACACACACACACACACACACACACACACACACACACACACACACACACACACACACACACACACACACACACACACACACACACACACACACACACACACACACACACACACACACACACACACACGAGGGGCAGCCGTGGCCTACTGGTTAGCGCTTCGGATTTGTAACTGGAGGGTTGCCGGTTCGAGCCCTGACCAGTAGGCGTGGCTGGAGTGCCCTTGAGCAAGGCAACTACTGTAACCCCTCACTGCTCCCCGAGCGGCGGTGTTGTTGCAGGCAGCTCACTGCGCCGGGATTAGTGTGTGCTTCACCTCACTGTGTGCTGAGTGTGTTTCACTAATTCACAGATTGAGATAAATGCAGAGACCAAATCTCCCTCACGGGATCAAAAGAGTATATATACTATACTATACGACACACACACACACACACACACACACACACGCACAGACCATGACTTATTGCTGATATTTTGCTCCACCACAAACCCCCTCAGAGACGAGAAACATTATGGCTCTTAATGGAAAACAGAGTCAGGGGCACCCAGTAGGAGTCAGTAGGGTCCAAGGTGTCTGCTGAGAGCCCTGTGCAGCACTATAAAGTTCCAGAGTGCTGGGCCTCGTTTACTCAAGGCTTTGGGCTGTTGCTGCTTTCTGAAGTCATGCTCCAGGCCCCTATCAAACCCACAATGCTCTCGAGGATTTGGGATGGAGTATCTATAAATCACAGTGTGTGCGCGTGCGTGTGTGTGTGTGTGTGTGCACGTACGTGTGTGCTTGTGTGCATGTATGTGTGTGCATGTGTGCATGTGTGTTGTCTGTGTGTGTGTGTGTGTGTGTCTCTAGAGGCTGAGCTGCAGCACAAGGAAAAGGAACCGGCCTGTAAATCCAACAACAGGAACCGACCCGCCTGCTTGCAAAACGTCTGGAGCTTATTAAAATGGAGTTTGGGGGGGGGGGGGGGTGATATATTGCCAAACAAGGAAGTATCCCGCCAGGTTTTTTTTTACTGTAGATACGATCAGATGGCAAAGCTGCAGCCTTGCTTTTGCTGAGGCTTGCAGGAGTGGACAGGTGCTGAGAGGGGAAGGCTTCATCTAGTTATAATATTAGCAAATGGTCCAATACAGACTCCATTTAAAACTTTAAACCAATATCTGTGTAAGCCTCTCTTACAAACCTCAAATGTCTTATTATATGAGTGGCAGAAATCTGTCTATTCTTCCATGCATGTCATATTCCTGCACATCTATCTTTTCATGCACGTTCAGTACATCAAATGATTGACAAAGAAAAAAGAAACACTGACAAAGCAGTTTGATACGGCAAGGTTGCTAAGCTACACCAATACAAGGCAAGCGAAGAAGTAATTGGGGCTATAAATATGACACAGTGAAGGGATATATGTGTGTGTGTGCGTGTTGGGGGGTGGGGGGGTGTCTGTATGTTTTCCAAGGACAGTCTTGGATGAGGCAGTCACACTGAACACCATAAATCACACAGCCAGAGCTAAGCTTCGTTTTAAAAGTAAGTGTGAATATGGCAAGCTCAGAGGGACCCTGTGGCCATTTCAAAGGCTATAGGGCCTCCTTGCTGTCCTCAATCTGTAGGGGTCATGTGGCCCTCCCATGGGAGTCCAGAGAGAGCGAAAAGAATGTTCTGGAAAAGTGGACATGGATTGTGTGTGTGTGTGTGTTTATGCAGATCCCCTGATCTTTGCGTTTCAGTCTCTGCTTTCAAGCACAGACGGTTTCGTTTTAGATGGGAGGATTTTGTCATCGCCTGTCCCCTCTTTCCCAGCTGTTGACAGCTTCGTTTTCCCCCCCTGCAACATTAAAAAAAAAAAAAAAAAGACCAAAAACTCCAAAAGCCTCTACCCTGATGGGTGAACTGATACCCTTGGCTAACAACACCCATTTGTCACAGAGCGAGGCAGGAGACATTCATATTTTATGTGTGCGTTATTGTATAGGCGGCGGTGGGGGTGGGTGTGCTGGTTTGGCATTAAAGTCCCACTGCACGTTTTGTGAGGGTTTTGCGCCACACGGCTTCCTCAGCCTCAGCCCCATCCATGGGAAATGCACCCATCATCGTCCCACAAAATAATGGCAAAATAAAACAACACCCCAAAGGCTCACCCAAACCTCACATCACCGAGGAGCAGGGCTACCGTGGGAACCGTAGGAGCTGCAGCGAGACCTGCGGTGTGCGGTCGGTGTAATAAACCCGGCGGCTGCCATTTATGCAACCGCCTCTTCACCAGGGTGGTTTTGACAACAACACCCCAGTGCACTCTGTCCATTTACTGTACTTGAATCTGGTGGGAATTCAACAATAGGGGGGTGTGTAATCAACAGGGAGAGGGTTGGCCAGCGTGTGGTTATAGACCTGGTCGGGCTTGGGTTTGGGAGGTGGTGGATGTTTCGGAGATGGGCTGTCTGCAGGCTTTGTGTTGTTATGGTACTGTATAATAGGCCGTTGTGGGTCGGTTTTTGGGGAGGTTGGGTGGGTGGGCGTCCGTCCTTAGAGCGATATGCTTGTGGTGAACGAAACCATCTGCTGCTATTGAACGTAGGCCAGACACAGTCCCCATGGGAGGAGGAGGGTTTCGAGAAAACCATGGCTTGACCATGGAGGGAGGAGGAAGGCTGAAATGTGTTTACTGCTGACACTGCTGACCACTGTCTCCTGCGTCATCTTCGTCCTCCACATCATCGTCATCATCATCGTCATCACCATCATCATCATCATCATCATTGTCATCATCAGCATCATGAGCTGCCATCCTGCTGAGTCTATTGCACTGTCTCTGACCCATCTGTCTATCACATACATACATACATACATACACACACATATGCACATGCAGACACGGCACATATGCACACACACACACACACACACACACATCAAGTTACACATGCTATACACACTCTCTCATTCAAACACATTTATGTAAACACACAGGCATACTAATTGACATTGAGTGCCTCATTACACACCCACACACACACACACACACACACTCACTGACTTAGACATCACATACATACATGCATTCCACACACCAAAATCACACGCAATTCACTTTGTTGAGGAGTCCATTCCTGGAAGTCACTGACTTTGTGAACCATCCAAAACAACTTGAGGGTTGTTTGTTAGAATTACTGTGTTCTGGCTGGCTCTCCTCCCTTGCACTCACATGCCGCACACCAAACAACAGAACTCTCACTCTTCACTCTTTCCAGCACATTGTTTTCCATCTAGACACCATAAAAGGGATGACCACACTTCAGACACACTTTTTGCATGGGGGGAATGCACACAAACACCTTCATAATATGTAAATATTAAGATATGGCCAAAGGTACTTGTTTTGGTATTTGATAAGCAGATGTCTCTAAGATAAATCACCATTGTTGATTGTTGATCCTTGACTAGATTTTTTCCCAGTAAAGGCTACTGTGTTTGATGTTTACACCCAAGGACAAAGAAGACTGACATAAGAGAGTTTGTGGTATGATTAAACAATTAGGCCTATATTTTTATGAGTTTTACTTAATACAGTTTATTCTCTGCCAAACTCAGGTCATTTCTATTTATCTATTTATCAGTATGCAATATGCTCAATTAAAAAGAATTTTTTATACAGTCTATGGTTTACACAAGTATTTTTATTTATTTATTTATTTATTTATTTATTTATTTATTTATTTATATTTTAATGGAAAACGTGCATCATAGGTGTAATCATAGGTCTCAAATATTTAGTCGTAGGCTATAAAACCTCTCCATGTCTCGGGTTAGACACGATGATGATGACCATAAAAATGACAAAGTGTTTCTGATGTGATCAGGGATGGATTACTGCACGGGCCTACCGGGCCCAGGCCCAGGGGCCCAAGGGGTCAGGGGGCCCTGAAGCCCAAGCCTTTGCATGGAATAATTGCCTCAATATCAACAAATCAGGATGAAGGCTATGAATCTGATTAAATTTAGTATTGGCCATCCCCAAAATGCACCAGAATACAGGAAATCACATCAAAAAAATTTAAAGATTTCTGGGGGAGGGCCCCCAAACCCCCCCTCCCACATGTACGACAATAAGTGGGGGGCCCTAATACATCTGGGCCCAGGGGCCCGAAAGTTCATAATCCGCCCATGGATGTGATATCAGTCTTTCAAGTTGCTGTACGAAAATAATAGAGACAAAACCAAACCAGTATGAGTAACGTTCGCTCACCACGTTAAAACCATCTCAACTACCGCGACCTGGCAGCAAGTGGACAGAGGAAACACAGAAAGGTTAAAGACGGCTTATGCGCTTATCCGGCCTGAGCTACAACATTACTCCACAAGAGGACGATGTGGAGGTCATTCTTTCCGCTGTCAAACATTTACTTTGCGCTAAATCAGTTCTTAAAAGCAGGAATGCAAATCCGGTGGGGATTAAGCAGCAAACTCCCAACTCATCACGACGCGGGGTTGTAAAGGCGGCCAATGTGTCTGAAGGAGGTCTGAAGTCAGTGCGCAACAACTGTGCCTGGACACCAGTTCTGCCACTCATGCTCGCTGCTACTGAGCCTTCCTTGTTTTTAGCCACACGTGTTTTACTTATTTTTACAGTTTTCAGCCAAATTTAAACAAATAGAACTTGTTTTGCTATACGATACCTATTAGGAGAAACGGGTTGATTTTAAACGCAGCTTTTCAGACAGGTCTTAATGCACTGTCCAGAAATTTCGAACAAATGTGAGAAGATCACTTGGTACGCTGGACGAAGGACATGGGTCAACTATACCGTTCTTCACTTTTCCCATTTGTCGTTTTATGTGTTGTTTTTCCTCAAGATTGCAGCCTCGTGTCTTTTATGACAAGCACCACAGCCGACACCTCGGGGTAAGTTGTGCGTCTTTGCGCCGCACGCAGCTCACAGTTGTTCAGCTGGCCGACTTTTGAGTCTTGGCTTTTGTCGTTTGCTTGTTTCTTGCCAAAAATGATTTTTGCGTTATTTGTCAGTGAAGCATGTCCTCATTTTATTCTCTCTTTGAGAAGAAACCTATTTAAAAGTCATGGGAACAGCGAACTCTTTGGTCTTTCGTCCGTGTAAATACAGTCGAGCGTGACAGTGATAGAATCTTTAAAACTAAGTTTGTTCTTCAAGTCTAGTCTAGAGAAACATTTTAAGACACAGCATGATTGAATTTAATTATTCGCTGGTTGATCAATTCTTCGCATCACACGGGAATGTTTTCTTAAAGAAATTATGTTTGACAGATGGCATGATAGGCTACAGTCTCTCTCTTCTCGCCGGAAATTTCCAGTCGAAGTCTCTGCCATAAATTCACAAGATGTGACGCGCACACGCGGTGCAGTGATGCACCTCGTTACTCTCCTTTAGCTGAAGTGACTCAAGAAAATACTCCGACTGCCACTCCTGTTTTCAAGCGCGCCTTTTAAACGAGATATTTCATGGTGTAATGGGCTATGGATTAAGGTGTCAGTTTTAAGTGGACCGAGAGGAAGACGGGGAGCCAAAGAGTTTCTATATGAAGAATATAAGGGCTTGTCTCAGATAGACGTCGTTGAATCACTTGCTCATTTTCAAATGCATGGTGCACTTTATTGATTCATTCGTGCAAAAATGACCCTGATTACATCATACATCACAACAGCGAACCGCACTTGCATATTTGTATTCTCTTGAAACCGAAATACATGATCAAATCAACGATTAAGACGTTTAGTAGTTACCAGACACTTGTAATGGATTTTACATTCCCCTGGAGTCTTTTGTCAATTGGCATGTAGAAAAAAGGATAGTGATTGATAATGTCAGCAGAAATGAATACCTTCAGCTCCTCTTTCACTGCTGAAACTCTACATTCCAACTACATCTTAAATTGCCTATTTGTGAGTGAGCCAAGAGGGGAATGTTTGCCATGCAGCAACATTAAAGGTGTTTGCAATTCTGGCTGTGTAGGGGAGACCGGGTATGGTTGTAACACATTTTTCTTCAGCACCTAAAACTACCATTTCTTTTAAAGCTACAGTTCTGGAACTTTTTGGCAAAGTACCCACATTTGTCTACTACAAGTGGCAACCATTTAAATCTCTTCAACTATATTACAGAATTTGTGAGATTATGACAAATACAGTGTGTACCTTTGTTACAACCTACCCCACTACTGGGGTAGATTGTAACACCTATTGGGGTAGATTGTAACAGGTAAAAAAAAATGCAGAAAAACAATGGAATTCCATTTGATATACTGATTTATTGCATAAACAGGGTACACAGGGTGTGAAAATAGATTCACCAACATATTGTATACCATACAATCCGTTCTTCACATAGAGAATGAAGATCATATTAACGTTTTAAACTAAATATAAAAACCACAGCGTTTATACTTTTGTGTGTGTATGTATTTGTGTCTCTCATGGAAAGAGAGAGAGGGCTGAACAGTCACACACACAAAGATGAAATTAAATAGACATTAAATGGGTCTACTAGCCCCATTCCACAGGTTTTAGCATATTCAAAAATTGTGTTACAACCTACCCCACCACTGTCATCCATTGTTTAGCTAGCTGTATTAGCATGGTGCTTTGACATTAGCAAGAGAGAGCTACACCATTCTTTACTAGAGAAACTATAGTTTGACCTGATGTAACTCATACAACTGTATCTACAATGGTAAAAGCACTAGAAAAAAATAAATCTAAAAAAAAAAAGTTACTTTCTTACCTCATATGTTGAATTTTTCTCCTTACTCCGGGATAAATGGCACTAACAACTTGAAAATGTCCATGTGTGCTCGTTAAGGAAGTCTGAGCAGTCAGAAACTGTCACATGGCTCATATCTTATCCCTGATTGGTGGAATTGGTGATGTTACAACTCCCCCCATGTTACAACCATACCCGGTCTCCCCTACAGCTTGGTCCGGCTGCCTTATTTGTTCCCCGATTTTAGAGCCAGGACTGTGCAGGGGCACCTGAGAGTTTTGAGTGCACAGACAGAATGGACAGCTGCAGCTGAATTTGGCAAAGGGGCAATTTGCTTGCAAATTCATTTGAGAAAGAAATCGTGTGGGATTAGAATTGTAGACATCACTTTTTAAAATTTCTTGGGAAGCGACCCACCATCAAACTTCCTGGCACTGAAAGCATCAGGCTGTCATAACTCGATGACCCCCTGAATCCAAACTCTACCGCCACACAAAAAAAATCTTCAGCCTCAGCAACCATGTGATCCATCTGTTTTGGCTCAGGGTGTTTGCGGAGTGCGCGTGTGGTTAGGATCAGGCTAGCAGGAGACCCCGTGGGAAGAGCAGGGAAGGTACAGAGGGTATGGTGAAATTCAGTGCAATTCTGAGTCACATATACTACAGCCCATTTGAACCCCACTCACTCGTTCACCCCCTCACTCCCTGTCTTGCTCGCTGACTTGCACCGTTAGCCTGTGGCTTTAGGTTTCAGCGCTGCGGTTCACCCTATGGTTGTCCCACTGGGGGAATTTCCAGTAGGGCCTAATAAAGAGGGAAGGGGAAAAAAAAAAATGGGAACGCCAACTCAAGTTCAACAAAGGTGATCCCATATGTTTTCGGAATATGAGACTGTTCCTGCTCTGACAGCGTGCGGACGAGCGACTTGGCTTGGAGGTGTGTGTGTGAGAGCGACTTGGCTTGGAGGTGTGTGTGAGAGAATAGCCCTGCCTAGACAGGCAACTGCAGTGAAAAGCACACCCACCAGTGTTGAGTAATCTTTCCCAAACACATACAGTAACGTTTATAAAAATGACTTGATTTCCCAAAATTCCCTTCTCTCTTGGCAACCAGAGGGTTACAGAGTGAAGAGTGTCCAGAGAACAAGATACTGACGGTGGAGTACCCTTGCACTCGGTCAGGGGGCAAGAACAGCACCTGTCTCAGGTAAGATGAAATCACACACACACACACACACATACACACACACACACACACACACACACACACACACACACACACACACACACACACACACACAGTTTCTCTCACCTTTGTGTGCAATCACATTAGAAGAGGCAATCAGCCAGTCACACACACACACACACACACACACACACACACACACACACACAGGCGTGTGTTTCCCACAGCTCTGTGCTCTAAGTGCTGGTGGGGAGCCAGCTGTGGAGCTCTGTTCTGTATCAGGGGGCTGCCAGGCTGGGGGAGCTGGGGTCTCCAATGCTTCAATGCCTCTCGGCTGGATAGAGATGAGTGGAAGTGCTTGTGAAGGCTTCACCCTCCCTCTCTGTCTCTCGCTTGCTTTCTCTCTCCTTCTCTTGTTCTTTTCATCACCTCATCTCCTCACATCTGTCTCCTTGGCTACCTTGTTTCATTCATCTCTCTCTTTCACTCACTCTCTCCATATTACACAGTACAGCTCCATTATTCTTCTCCCCCCCCCCCCGTACTCATGTTCTTTGTCTCCATCTCTTTTATCATCCTGCATGTTTCTATCTTCTCCTTTATCTGAGGGGCAGCCGTGGCCTACTGGTTAGCGTTTCGGACTTGTAACCGGAGGGTTGCCTAACTGGTTCGAACCCCGACCAGTAGGAACGGCTGAAGTGCTCTTGAGCAAGGCACCTAACCCCTCACTGTTCCCCGAGCGCCGCTGTTGTTGCAGGCAGCTCACTGCGTCGGGATTAGTGTGTGCTTCACCTCACTGTGTGTTCACTGTGTGCTGAGTGTGTTTCACTAATTCACGGATTGGGATAAATGCAGAGACCAAATTTCCCTCACAGGATCAAAAGAGCATATATACTCATACTTATACTTATCTGTTTCTCTCTGCATCCCCCACTACTCTTTATTGGCTCTGTTCCTGCTGTTCCTCCTTCACCACTCTTCTTTTGTTTTTAGCCTCTCTTCATGTTGTTGTTCTACTTGGCTCTGCAGTGATGATGGTGATGGTGGTGATGATGATGATGATGATGATGATGATGATGGTGATGATGATGGGGATGGTGATGATGATTATGATGATGATGATGATGATGATGGTGATGATGATGGGGATGGTGATGGTGATGGTGATGATGATGATGATGATGATGATGATGATGACGGTGGTGGTGATGATCGAGATGAGAAGAAGGAGGAACAGAATGAGGAGAATGAATGATGATGATGATGATGATGATGATGATGATGATGATAATGGTGATGATGGTGATGGTGAAGGTGATGTGAACGAGGAGGAGTAGGAGTAGAATGATAATGATGATGATGATGATGATGATGAGGAGGATGAGAATGATGATGAGAAGGATGAGGAGCATGATGATGATGAGAATGATGATGATGATGATAATGTTGATGATGAATATGCCAATGATGATGATGATAATATTGGTGATGAATATGCCGATGATGATGATGATGATGATAATAATGTTGGTGATGAATATGCCAATGATGATGAGGAGGAGGGGGAGGAGCAGAAGAAGAACAATTATGATGATTACAATGAGGCAAGCTGCTTGTCCTCTTCTGCACTCTTTACAGTTTTCTACCACCCATTTTTCAGTTGTGCATGTTACTCTCTCTCTCTCTCTCTCTCTCTCTCTCTCTTCTCTACTGAGCAATGTCTTTGAGGCCGAATCTGGGTTACGATGAGGCAGAATGAGTTTATTTACTGATTCCGGCTAACCACTCCCAGCTGTGGGTCTCAGGCTCTGTTAGGGAGCCCTGCTGCTTCAAACACCCGCTTCGACTCATCACTCTGGGGGAGGACTCAGCTGTAAACAGCCTCCCGCTCCGCTGGAGCCCCAGCCTCTCCGCATCTGTGCGCTGGCATAAGTTTGGCTGCTCCTGCATAAATAGAGCATTATGGAGTATTATAAAGACATTTACTGTATTGTGGAGAGGAGGGAGGAGATGATGGGCCGAGACATATAGATTAGCAGTGATGTATATGTTTAGCCGAGCTACAGACACCGAGTCGTCCATAGCAGCTTACAGATGTGTGTAAGGCGTATGGTTCATGTGTTTATATACATGTATGTGACTTGTACTCCTGAAAAGGGTCATTACACGCTGTGATGAAATCATTCAACTGATTACAATAAGGGATGTCTGTAGCACCACTGACAAAGTACCGCAAGTAAGCAAAATGTTAACAAGAGCATTGCAACAGAGAAAGGCCTTAGAAGATGTCCGAGTTCAGCTGTGAACACATGGATGCAAATGGAAACAAGGACACAGTTTTACAAGAACTTCATCCACCCTTGTTCTATTGCATTACAATGTTGTATGCACGCCATACACAAGAAGGCATATTAAAACACTTGACAAATGCTTTGTCAACAGTGATTGAACGTTCTGTAGAGCTACAGCGACTAGGACTGCAAAGAGCATTTTTATAGGGAGCCAGTCAAAGCATTCAAGGATTCTGAGGGGGATTTAAATCACATCTTTGAAGAGCTGCCTTGTGGGACTAGACGAGGAGGAACTTCTTGTGAGATGCCAAGGCACAGGGGGGAAAGGCTGGCTCCATACTCTCCATACTCTTACTGGCGGCACTGTGGGTTTGGCTGTCTGAGCACAACACCTCTGGGAGGAAGAGGAAGGAGGTTGAAAGGCGGCCACATCTCCAACTCTCTCTCTCTCTCTCGCTTTTCTCTTTCTCCCTCTTTCTCTCTCTCTCTCTTTTCCTATCTCTCTCTCGCTCTCTCTGTCTCTCTCTCTTTCTCATCACCCACCCTTTTTTCTTTCTCTCTGTCTTCCTCATCCCTCTCTCTCTCTCCCTTTATCTCTCTCTGTCTTCCCTTCTGTCTCATTCTGGAGTGACAGACCAAAGTGCTCTGTCTTCATCTCTCAGTAGACTGACAGAGCAGAGCCCAGCCAGACTGACAGTCTAAAGTGGGTTGGGCTGCAAACCCAAACCCAGTCCCAAGACAGTCAGTGTACTCCTGTGTGTGTCTATGCATGTGTGTGTGTGTGTGTGTGTGTGTGTGTGTGTGTGTGTGTGTGTGTGTGTGTGTGTGTGTGTGTGTGTGTGTGTGTTTGTGTGTGTGTGTGTGTGCGCAAGTGCGTGTGCGTGTGCGTGCGCGTGCGCGTGTGCGTGCATGCGTGTGTGCAGTTGTGTGTGTGTGTGTGTGTGTGTGTGTGGAGGAGAGCTGAGTGGCAGAGAGTGATTAGTGGCGAGCACGTCTTCTCCCCTGTCAGTGCCCCTTCATTTAGAGTGCAGACATTTCCTCCCTTCAGTGATAGAGGCCTTGAGCTGCAGTCCCATCTCTGCTGGGAAGATCCCTCAGATCTCCTCAGAGCTTGGCAGGCCCTGTTTCCCTCCATCCATCTTCCCCATCAGTCAGCCAGGCTCCTGATGTGGCAACCGCTCAGAGGTGAACTGAGCTGTGTGTGTGTGAGTGTGTTCCACTTTAGCCAGTGAGACTTCTGATGCCACAAGTTATACAGTGAACAGAGCTGGGATGTGTGTGTGTGTGTGTGTGTGTATGTGTGTGTGGCATGAGCTGAGAGGTGAACTGGGCTGAACTGGGCTCCCCGGGCCTGGCCTGTCATCTGCTCCCCAAAATAACCAGCATTTACATAAAGCACGGCTCACAGACCCCTCTCAGTTACACACACACACACACACACACACACACACACACACACACATACAAAAACACGCACACAGACAGGCACACACCCACATACACGCACACATGCACAGACAGGCACATAAACATTCACACATGCACACACACACACACAAAACACGCACACAGACAGGCACACACACACATACATACATACACACACACACACACACATGAACATACAGACACACATCCAATAAGCCAAGCCAGCAGTGTGCAGCCATTACCCCAGCTGAGAGGGTGGTTAATCGGATAAAGCCTCCTGGGTTCTCTGGCTCATTCCAATGGAGGAGTCCTTGATGGTTCTATACCTAAATACATTTGGAAGAACCTTTAGATTAATCATCCTCAGTTGTTTAAGAGGCTTTTTTAGTTTCGTTTGTTTGTTCATTTCGAAACCGCTGAAGACACACAGAAGTATGCTAGTATTTCTTTTTTTTTTACTTTAAGCTTATTGGGATAAATCAAACAATTAATTCATACCAATATGAAAATGTCCCTCTACAATCTGACAAAAGCCAAAAATATTGAACACAAGTGCACAACACAATTTATGGTGTTTTTCAGATGAACAAAGTACAGTTCATGCAAATCATTTTCTGTGATGTGGAATGACAACGCCCCCATGGTGATAGAGATACTGTATGTCATTTGTCCTGTTTGTATACACAAGTGGGGGACATCTCAGAGATAAGGCCTGTGCTGCTCAGATGGGTGCTGCTTCTCCTCATGTGTGCTCATGTGGTCATCTTAGCTGTGAACTGGTCCCCTGGGCTTTGGATCCTCTGAGCTGAGAGGGAAACAGAGGGTCAGCAAGCACTGCCAGAGACGCAGTCCAGGACTGTGTATGAGGACGATGCCCCCCTCAACACACACACACACACACACAGTGGTGGAATGTAACGAAGTACAAATACTTCGTTACTGTACTTAAGTACATTTTCCACGTATTTGTACTTTACTTAAGTAGAATTTATAGTGCATACTTTTGACTTACATTTTACAGCAATTATCTGTACTTTTACTCCGTTACATTTCTATAACACCATCGTTCCTTTTGTGATACATTTTATGATCAGTTTTTTTTTTTCTCTCTTGACAAACACGTTTGTTTTACCAGTGGGCGGGGTTGCTACCAAAGATTCTGGAGCGCTACGTGCCCAGCTTCTAAATCTTTAAAACATAAGCTTCTAGTCTAGACCAGGCAAAGCGTGAGCTTGTAGCCATCTGCATTCGGTAGGCTATATTCACCAGACCCATGGCTACACTGAACATGCAACTGTGTTCTGTGCCTTTCTCTGTCTGTTATCTGCAGCGTTAGGGCCTCCTCTCCGATGAGATTGCTATCCGCGGATCAGCTAAATGACAGGCTATGCCCATGCTTCTGTCACACGTCTGATCATTTGCGGCACAAATGAATGATAGACTATTAATGAACCACTGGCCGAAAAAAACGTAACATTTTCCAGATTAGGCAATATTTCTTATCTGGAATATTTCTTGTGTGTGATCAAATAAAGATGCATAGCCTGCAATTGGGGGGTAATGTGAGCGCTTATTCAATATGTGCGTCTGCACAAGTGAAACTGAACCTAATCATAAAGACACTTTTCTCATCAACTTTTCTGTTCAATCAGCAGAATTGGCATTACGATCCACCCGACGTTTCCCTTGTCTACCCCGTTAAACTTCAGGCTCGTGTTTTGCTGAATGATATTTTACTTAGCAGATCACCCTAGATATCCAGAATTACAGTCTCTAGAATTGTAGTTCAGAATGTAAACTAGGCCACAGATGGTAAGCACAATTGCATTAGCTTAAAACTATCTAGTCGAGTAGGCCTATAACCTAAAACTATAAAATGCCACAGCCCATACTGATTTTTCCTTTTAGAATATAGATATTAAGATAATAAATCATTATGCAAATACTTTTACTTTTAATACTTAAAGTACATTTAAAAGCAG